>NC_073386.1:39932286-40147286 GCF_028641065.1 Leucoraja erinaceus
AACCGCCCACACTCACGAACACAGTCACACATTGAGGTCACACACAACTACACACACACCCCTTTGGTCCACACACCACACCGACCGACCATTTGCATTTGCCCTCATTAGGGACGTCCCAAACACACAATCCAAGTACCTACACACACCACACTTGCACACACAACCCACTCACACACAATTAGCACACTTTACACACACTCACACAAAACACCTCTCACACACATACTCTACCACAATCACACAAACAAGGACCACTACTCTCTTGCCCACACACACACCACTCACACCTCCCACCTCAACTCATACACAAACACTATAGTACATCACACATAAACACATCACTCTCACTTGCATAAACACCGCCCTCTATCTCTCGCACGCACACACATACTGGGGAGAAGACGGCATTGAAGGATTGAGGTGTATATTTTCACAGAGACAACTACAACCAGACACAAGCCCCTTTGGCCCACCTCGTCCATGCCGACCGCAATTGCATTTGCATTCGCCCTTGTTAGGGACGTCCCTCTACGCCTGTCCAATCCAAGTACCTGTCCAAACACCTTTTAAATGTTGTAATTGCATCTATCTCCACCCCTGCTCTGTGAAAAAGAATTACCATTCAGATCTTTACATTCTCCCCTGTTCCCTTAAACCTGTGTCCTCTTGTTCTGGACTCCCCTGTTCTACTCAAATGTCTTGGCCTATGAAGGCAAGGATATCAAATATCTATTTTAACTACCTCATCCACCTAAATAGTTTATTTCGGTGATCAACAGGTCTTAAACCACACGGTCTCCCTGTACATCAATGTACATTGACCCCACGATTTACTCTGTATGTTCTGCCGGAGTTTGACCTTCCAAAGTGTAGAACCTCACTGAATTAAATTCTGTCTGCTACCACTCTGCCTAACTTTCCATCCGTTCTGCTAGCTGCTTGGAAAACACCATTAACAGAATGAAGAGATCAGCAATGGGGTCTGGTTAAATCATTGCTTCAACTTTGGAAAGATAAACGTCATTTCCCGTCAAATTTGAAAAATATCCAAATTCTGCAAGAGAGAGAAAAAAAGGAACAGTTGCCATTCTCACTCTCATTTGTTTAATCAAATACCAAGTCAACTTTCAGCGTGAACGGATATAAGGCCCTTAAGGGAAAACGGATTGGGGTGAATGGTTAGCAGGTTGAGGGCTGAGGATCCCATCCCTTGCCGGTGCAGTAGGCTGCAGTCATTCACCACTCTGGGATGGCAAATCTATATCTGGATCAGGAAGCTTCAAGTTCAATACAAGGATATGGCGGTGAAGTAGTGTTGGGTTGTTCAGTTATGGTGTTAAACCATGAGCCTGCCCCCTCAACTGCGTGGAAAGATGCCAGTGCATTGTTTCCATATAACAGAGGTGTTCTATAGAACAGGGGTGTTGTACCTGCTGTTGTGATGAGAGATTATCAATGAAAGAACATTACTTAGCTGCTTATTATTGCTGTGATCTTATGGCAAGATTGTTGTGGCTCTGGCTCCATTATAACCGCGTTGGAAATTGATTTGAGCACCTTGCATGTGCTTTAAATTGATATTTATTAATTTTTCTTCTTTATGTACTCAAATGTTAAAGGTGAAATGACTCCGTGGAAAGGGTGGGGGGAATTCAAATGGGAGGGGTGAACAGATTGTGAGAGACAGTCAACCACATGGTGGGAAGTATGATTTGAAGAAGTGCTGGGGAGGGAGGCGATGGTGGACTGGTTGGCGGAGATGCTTCCGTTTTCCCCTGCAGGTCATGGCCAAGGCCACTACAGGCTGTTTGGTCCTTTCCCCTTTACAGTACCAGAAAGTTTCCTACCTAGAAGAAAAAAACGTGATAGAAAAAAACCCTGTGAATCCAATGAGTGGGAGAAGTAATATTATTAGTGTACAGCTCAGCCTTGCTCTGTCTGTGTAATGCATGGGAGATAAAAGCTGTAATGTGGTTAATATGGTTACTGTCAGACAGACAGACACAGACTCACAGACAAACAGACACAGACACACAGCAAACAGACACACAGACCCACAGACCCACAGACACACAGACCCACAGACACACATACCCACAGACACACACAGACAAACAGACACACAGACCCACAGACCCACAGACACACATACACAGACACACAGACACAGACAAACAGACACACAGACCCACAGACCCACAGACACACATACCCACAGACACACAGACCCACAGACACACATACCCACAGACACACATACCCACAGACCCACAGACACACATACCCACAGACACACAGACACAGACAAACAGAGACAGACACAGACCCACAAACACACATACCCACAGACATAGATACACATACACACATACCCACAGACCCACAGACACACACAGACTCAGACACATACAGCATGGAAATAGGCCCTTCGGCACAACTAGCCAGCAGATTTCCCCATATCCCTCTAAATCTGTCCTATCCATCGACCCATTTAAATATTTCTTAAACTTTGCGATGGCATCTGCCTCAACGACCTCCTCCAGCAGTTTAGTCCAGCCACCCACCATCATTTGTGTAAAAATCTTACCCCTTAGATTTTTATTAAATCTATCCCCCCTTCGCCTTAAACCAATGTCCTCTTGTTCCAGATTCCCCTACTCTGGGCAAGATGATTTTATTCACCTCCGTAAGGTAACTCCTCATCCTCCTGCACTTCAAGGAATAGAGTCCCAGCGTACTCAACCACTCCCTATAGCTCACACCTTCTAGTCCTGGCAACATCCACATAAATCTTTTCTGTACCCTTTCCAGCTTGACAACATCTTTCCTATAACATAACATGTTAGATAGAGCTCTAGGGGCTAGTGGAGTCAAGGGATAGGGGGAAGGTAGGCATGGGTTATTGATAGGGGACGATCAGCCATGATCACAATGAATGGCGGTGCTGGCTCGAAGGGCCGAATGGCCTCCTCCTGCATCTATGTTTCTATGTTTATCTAATACACACTACATTCACTCTTCATGCCTCGCTTCCTACCACACTTTAATCACAACTTAAAAAGGTGCAGGTTTAGGTTCATTATTGTCACATGTACCGAGATGCAAGAAAATATTTTGTTTGTGTGATATCCAATCAAATCAGACAATACTATACATGAAAGCAATCAAGCCAAACACGTCCAAAAGATAAAGTGAAGAGTAAAATACAAGAGTGCAGAATATAGTGCCCAACATTGTAGTAGAACAGTTCCAGAGACAAACTCCAATGAAGTAGGGAGGAGCATTGGGACTACACTCCAGTTTATGAAAGGACTGTTCAGAAGTCACAATACATAAGGAAAGTAGTTGTTCCTGAACCTGCTGATGCGCTCTTTCAAACCTCTGTATCTTCTCCTGGCGGGAGAGGGGAGAGAAGGGATGACCCCGGTGGGAAAGGTCATTGATTATGTTGGCTGCTTTTCTGAGGCAGCATGTAGTCTGAAGAAGAGTTCCAACCAGAACCATCACCTATCTATGTTCCCCAGAGATGCTGCCTGACCCGCTGCATTACTCCAGCAATTTGTGTCTTTTTGTGTAAGCCAGCATCTACAGTTCCTTGTGTCTACATTAAAAAAAAAGATTGCAAGCCTCAGCTAGGCTCAATAAATCTCTTACATGTTCACGAAGAGACAACGTTTTTCTCTAAACTCAAAACTGGATAAATTCAAACAGGGTTGAGGAATGTACTGGCTGTCGAAGAACATAAGTGAACAATATGACCATGTGCAGATCATGACATTGGAAGATAGGATTTCAGGCAAAACCATAATTTAAGGATCAAATGCTTCAACATAAGTACAGTGGATAGTTGCACAAAATATAAATTATATGGAAGGTTTGCTTCAACAAGCCCTCCGACTCTGGAACAATTGCATTATCAAAGGTGTGAGTCAGACAGAGAGCACTGCTGATTATGGCTGGCTTCAGATCAATGTCATGATTACCAGCAGTTAACAAACTTGCTCATGAGCATCAATTAAAATTGACGAGATTTGTACTGCTGAATACAAAATAGTATTTCATGTCAAAGAGTCAGAGAATCATACAGTGTGGAAACAGGCCCTTCAGTCCAACTTGCTCACACCAACCAACATGTCCTATCTACATTAGTCCCACCTGCCTGTATTTGGCCCATATCCCTCTATACCTATCCTACCCATGCACATGTCTAAATGTTTCCTAAATGTTACACTAATACCTGGCTCAACGATCTCCTCCGGCTGCTCGTTCCATACACCCGCCACCCTTTGTATGAAAAAGTTACCCATCAGGTTCCTGTTAAATCTTTCCCCCCTCACCTTAAACCAATGTGTCCTCTGGTTCTCGATTCCCCTATTCTGGTTAAGAGACTTTGTGCGTTTACATAATCTATTCCTCTCAATATTGTTCTCATGATGTTGACCAATGAATTACTGAAATTAATGTTTGCCATTTTGTTTTTACTTTTATGTATTTCCCTTGAATGAGTATTGTCGTAAGTGATGAGATATGATACAATTTTCTCTCAGTGGTTTGACTGTCTGTGCCTGATTCAAGGGAATCCTTCATGTGAAGGATCATGGAACACCTAAGTTAACTAGATTTGTGACATATTAACTCAGAAAACTGTGATATTCTTTGTTCAAATGTGCCTTCAAGTCGACCATGTAATCAAATAAGTATCCAGCAAAATACCATGCAGTTTGCATTGGAGAACCATTTGGGAGAATATCAAAGTGCAGCACACGGACAGCCCACTGCTCAACATTATGCCAAGATACTGAGGCTCAGCGGTAGAGTCACTCACCGCCTTATAGCATCAGAGACCCAGGATTAATCCTGACTACGGGTGCTGTCTGGACAGAGTTTGGACATTCTTCCTGTAACCGCATGGATTTTCTCCAGGTTCTCCAGTTTCCTCCAACATTCCAAAGATGTGCAGATTTGTAGGATCATTGGCCTATAAATTGCCTTGAGTGTGTAGGATTCAAAACTGGGAATAACATGGAACTAGTGTAGGGGTGATCGCTGGTTGGTGTTGACGGGCCCATTTCCACATTGTATCCCTAAACTAAACTAAATTAAACTATATACTGGGGCAACAGGAATATCTACCACCTCAGGACATAGGGAGATGGAAGTTAATGTACATTGTAGACTGGTGTAAAAAACAGGAAAGTGTTTGCAGACTGGACTGGTGATGACCAAAAATCTAATGTCAGCAAGGAGTCACTATCAGAACCAAGAAGGAGTACACAATTGTTCCTTGGAGACAGGAATTGGTTCATTGCAATTTCTTTCCGTGTAGTTATGCTTTCATTACAAACACTGAGGGAATTCCTCCACCATGTCACCCGTAGGAGAGGGTTCTAGTGAACACTGGGGGCCAATACCTGCTGGTTGAGAACTTGTGGAGAAGAAGCAGTATTGTTGTGGTTTAAAATGTGTTCGACCAACACCCTCTGATGGTGCAACATTCCTGAGCTTTATGAGTAGGAAGATTCATGACTCTTCAGATGAATGCGGTCTGGCCCATTTATGAAGATAACCTCTTCTCCCTGTACTCCTGGGCTGAATGTTACCATGCAGCTGTCAATGACATTGGAGCACCAATGCCCATTACTGTGCCAAAGGTTTTTCTACCTGTCACTGTAGTTATCTCATTTACCTCTGACCCTGTCTGCATATAGATTGGTGTAGCGTTTACTACCGAGAAAGTAACTTGGACCATAGCAACACGATTCATAGAGGATTATACGAATAACATACTGAAGAGTGATGAGTGTGTGTCACAATATAATTCATTGAATGGAATCCATTTTCCATGAACCCTCTGTGGGTACTATATAACTAAAGCAGTTGCCGTGAGTGTTTTTTGCGGAACACTGTTTTGAGGTAGAGAGGGAACACTGTTGGGGAATGCTATGAATGTAGTGCAGGATCCTGATTTCCCGGCTGGCACTGAACTGGGAATGGAGGTGGAATCATGTGGGGCAAAATGGCAGCAAAGACAAGTAGTGTCTGACTCACATCTTTGACAAGGTTCCAGAGTCTGAGGACTTATTGAATCAAACCTCGCAATACCTTATATGTTGCATGAAAATCCACTGTACTTAGGCTGAAGCACTTAATTCTTAAACAAGCTAGTCTGAAGAAGAGACTCGACATGAAACATTTCCCTCGACAGATGCCACCTGACCCGATTCCTTTGAACACACTGTTTTTTAGCCATGAGATAGTGTTATATTATATGATATATTGTTAGTGATAGATTTTGAACAGTACAGCACAAGCGTAGACCCTTCGGCCCATAATGTCCATGGTGATCATGGGGTCAAATTAAGTTCACCTCTCCTGCCTGCATGTGATCCATATCCCTCCAATCCCTGCATATCCATGTGCTCATCTAAAAACCTATTAAATGCCACTATTGTACCTGCCTCAATCACCACTCCTGGCAGCGTTCCATGCACTCGCCAGCCTCTGTGTGCCCCACATATCTCCGTTAAACTTTGCCCCTCTCACCGTAAAGCTATGCCTCCTAGTACGTCCACCACTGATTATCTGGCAACTGTGGTCTGGCATTTCCTTCAAACTGGACAAAATTATGAGGTTTCATTTGAAATCTCCCCCAGAAGTGCCCCTGATTTCTGTGTGTTAGTGTCATCTTATGTACAGTATGTTATGTAGTCTAGTGGAAGGCATACCATCATTGTCTTTAACACTCCCTGTGAGGTGAACATGCCCACTGCATATCACCAAATATGCCTTGGGGCCCAGCGAGTCCATGTCAGACAGACACGTGCCCATCAACCTGACCATTCTCTGCATCACCAGGTGGCATCAGTGTGTAACCTAACTGCACCAGTCAGGGAAGTGTTCACTCCATCTCTCGCTCTGCACTCCATTAGATAATCGTACTGGAGGACAAAAGGGTTGAAGAAAGTTACCATTATATTAAACTTCTGATGACCTTATTTAGACTCTTGTGTCAGTTCTCGGTCCACACCTCAGGAAAAATAAATAAGTCATGTGGAAGAACTCAGAACAATGCAACACAGAGGCAGGTCCTTTGGCCCACCATGTTGGCATTGCCATGATCCATTAACAAATACCATCTGCCTCAACATGGTGCAAACCCCTCGTCTTTTCATGTATCTGCCTAAGTTAGGGTTGCTATCATATGGACTTCCAGCACCATCCCTGCCGCATGTTCCAGGAACCTCCCACATTCTGAGTAACAACTTACCTTGCACATCTCCATTAAATTGTTCCCCTCTCACCTTAAATTCTTCCCTCAAGTATTAGACATTTTCACCCTGGCAAGACAACTCTGATTACCTACCTTTCGTAACTTTATTAATTTCTAACAGGTCACCCCTCAGTCTCTGGCACTCCAGGGAAAACTATCCAAGTTTGTCCCATCTCAATCTGGATCTTGTGTCCTGGCCAAAGATTCTACACATTCATTGTCCAGTCCTGCCTTATACTTCTCCGAGAGTAGAAGACTACAAGATGACCTAATGAGCAGGGTTTAAGCTAACCCATGGAGGTGATAGTGTGGGTAGGTAGGAACTAATTACTCCGTTGGAATAAGGACAGTATAACCTTGGTCATCTGGTGATAAGTTCACAATGAGTTCAGGGAATTCTCCCAAAATAACTTTGGAAGTGTGGGATCATTTAAAACGTTCAAAAGCAAGGCTGATCAATAATTGTTGGAAAGGGGAATTTATGGAGAGAGAGAGAGAGAGAGAGAGAGAGAGGGAGAGAGAGAGAGAGAGAGAGAGAGAGAGAGAGAGAGAGAGAGTGAGAGAGAGAGTGAGAGGGAGAGAGAGTGAGAGAGAGAGAGAGGGGAGAGAGAGAGAGAGAGAGAGAGAGAGAGAGAGAGAGAGAGAGAGAGTGAGAGAGAGAGAGAGAGAGAGAGAGAGATACAGAGCGAGAGAGAGAAACAGAGAGAGAGAGAGAGAGAGAGAAAGAGAAGGAGGGAGAGAGGAGGGAGAGAGAAGGAGGGAGAGAGGGAGGGAGGGGGAGAGGGAGAGAGTGTGCATTCTATTGATTCTGATTGTCACTGTAATTGTTGCCAGATATTGGCAAATTAAGTTTCCTCACAGCTCTTTACTGTTGAGAATTTGCTTGGATTTTCAAACCATATTCAGTGGGAGGAGTACGTATGAATGTAACTGTGTGTAACAGTTGTGTACACAATGCGGTCTTCTGTTTAATGATGCCCCTGTATGTCTATGCCTTGCGTGAGCTTTTACCTGAAATTTACATGCACATGTTTGATTGTGGAGCTGCTGAAAGATCCACAAAAATGTTTGCACTGCAGAATAAACATGAGTGATTTTCCAACTGCTAGAGCTGGCTTCAAATCTAACCCACTCGCTCAAAGCCTTCCCCCTAAGCAATACGTGTATGTTTAATATCTGACAGTCCCAACACAAAACTGTCTTTATTGTAGCAGAAATATCTTTTGCATGCTTTCCCTGTAAAAGCCTGAAGGACAATTTCCCCATTTGACTATAATACCTCTCAACTAACCCTAACTCAATCCCGTTTTATTGTGAGATTGTGCCGTGCAGACTGGTTTCCGCATTGAGATCAAGGCTGCACTTGTAAAAATGTTTCATCAGCTATGAAGCTTCTTCCTCTCTGTTAGAAAGGTTCCTGAATGGTCCTTCCTTTAGCTGTGGTACTGTCTGATTCACATCTGCCCCAGTGCGGTCATTGGACTATGTTTGTGGAACTGGTGCACTACAATGCTGAGACCTATATTCTGTCCTCTGTGTCTTTCCCTTTACTCTATCTATTGTACATGTGTTTGACTTGATTGTATTTGTATATGGTATTAACTGATCGAATTGGATCGCTTTCAAAACACTGTTTTACTCTGCACCTTGGGACACGTGACAATAATAAACCTTCTTCTAATCAGTGGTGAATGAAGCTGGTGTCGGGAATGAAGTGCGCAGGAGAGGCCCGGCTCCTCAACTTCTTCTGCTTCTTCTTGCGTATGGCGTGCACAGCCTAAAGTTGTAGGACAACTTGTTCTATTTGATCTTATTAGATTGTGCACGCTGGGTTGATTGCATTCGTCGAAACAGGGCGGACCACATGAAGGTTGCAATCTCACACCCCAGCACCTGAACGAAGGAAATGAAGTAAAGGGGCTTTCAATGTGCACTTTCTCAGAATAGAAGGAGTTTCATCTACATTGTGTCTCAGCTCACAACTGAATGATATATCCCAGTGTTTCAATTTTATTGATGTATTTTTTAATCTCTATACAGTATTCTCAAAATAATTCAATGTTTACTTGGTGAATGCATATTAAATATATTATACACCCCCCCGGGAATAAGATGTCTACCCATCCCATCATTCCAAACTGCTCTCCGCCATTCCTCAAGTTACCTTTTCCTTTCAGTCATTTCATGCATCAATAGATCCTTCTATGAAAGTGTGTGCCTCAACCCTTGATCCCCTTCAACCCTTGCTTTCTCCATTGACAATCTTCCATCTATGTCTCTCTCTCTCTCTCTCTCTCTCTCCTTCTCTCTCTCTCAATCTATTCATCAATGTAATCTATCTATCTATATAATCAATCTATATTTCAGTCTATCTGTCTGTATATCTGTCCATCTATATAATCCATTTGTTTAGCTCTCTATCTGTGTCTATATCTCCCTGCCTGTGTATCTATAGTTATGTAATCTGTCTATTCAATCTATCTATCTATCTATCTATCTATCTATCTATCTATCTATCTATCTATCTATCTATCTATCTATCTATCTATCTATCTATCTATCTATCTATCTATCTATCTATCTATCTATTCTTTCTATTCTATCTATCTCTATCTATTATCCTCATTCTGGCCTTTGTCATCCCCACCTACACACCCCTTCCACCCAGGTTAGGTTTGGATATATTGACACGAAGTAATCCAGTGAACATGGTATGTGAGACATATTAGCTGACAGATGGCGGGGCTTGCGGTATAAACAGCTTCACGGATTCCTCCTGTCTTTTCTCTCCAGGGCCCGGTGGAAAGGAGAGGGCAGTGTGCGAAGGCTGTGATAGGGTGATCTTAGACCGGTTTCTGCTGAGGGTGAATGACAGCTTTTGGCACGAGCAGTGTGTGCAATGTGTTGGGTGCAGGGAGCCCCTCACTACCACTTGCTACTACAGAGACAAGAAGCTGTACTGCAAACATGACTACGAAAAGTAAGTGAGAAACAATCTGCTGGTTTAAATAAAGGAAAAACGTACAAAACCCCCATCCGTTAGCAAGACTAATGTTCCCATGTTTCTGTGTGTCCCATCTCCATGTACTGTTATCACATCAAGCAAAGTAGGCAGACCAGCTGTTGCTTGCTCTCCATCAGTGGCTGGCCTGCACCACGACTGACAGCAAACTCAAAGGGAGTGACTCCTCTCCCACTGTGCCTCTCTCTCTGGGAGGGAAGTGGGATGACACGCCTGAGAGGGAGTAAATTGTGGGCATCTAGTGTATGCCACCACTCACTCTCTATGTATTTCATACAGAGTCTTAAAACGTGACAGGCAATGCACAGAGTCAAACCTGTCCATGTGAAGGAATTACTCCCCTGCTTAACGTTCTGAACAGCAGCAGCTTCCAGCACCACTTGTTCACTGTGTTATGCTTGTTGTAGTGTTCTCTACTGAGATGTTTGAGATGTTTTGTGTTTGTATCAAAAACCCTGATTCGGATAAACCTACTGCTAAAAATGATTCAGTAAAGCTAATGTGTATTTGATGGGTTTGTGCAAGCATCAATAATGATGGCTTGCGATGTTGTGAACAGAATAGTAGGTGTGAAATATTAATAACGTTTACCAGCATGGTGAAGAGAACCCACAGCAACTGTGAACTAATATCAGTGTCGGTACACTACTTGTTAATAATATCTTGGGCAGAATGGCAGCAATTGCTGATATTGTTCACTGCTGGGATAGTGAATGTAAGAGGCAACGATAGATAAACACAAAACTGACAGATTTACTCAGCGAAGTGGTGACAACATTGTGATGTGTGAAGTACTGTATACGTTCAAGATTAAAGCAGGGCGTGTGTGTTAATGTGGATGCAGATTATTAGTAGGTGGCTAATTTGCTCATAATGCATCAAGTGCTGTAAGAGCAGGGAGACTCGGTGTGGGGCAGCAGTAACAAGGGCAGGGATGTTGATCTAGGAGTAGTTTGGCCACACATTGTATGGTGAGCAGTTGTAAAATGGATGATAATCTTCAAGTGAGCAGTTGTAAAATGGATGATAATCTTCAAGTTTCTCAGTATTCCTCTGTGCTAGCTGTTAATGTCAAATGCTGTAACCACACACATACGCGTCACTAACAGATACTCCCAAGGCATTGTATATTGTAATTCAGGTAATAGTAGGGATATTCCATGACACACCTGTATTATTGTGTTGCTAACGAAGGAGTGCTTAAATTGACCATTAAAGAGCCACAAAGCCTAATTGCTGTGCTTAACATCAATCCAAGGCTAATTGCTACTGAGGGAAATCTGTGCATTGGCAGCTGTTTGTAAATTCCTGACCCTGATTGAGTGGAAGCATGAAGTGACTCTCATCCTTTCACACTCTGGAGCACCCTGGTCCCATGGATTCACCTCTCATCTGTGACCAGTGGAGGTGTGATAAGTTACAACTGTGGTGAGTGAGTGCTGAACATATATGGGATGGTAATAGTCCAGGCCTAATGGCCAACCGGCGGCATCCTTTATACCACGCACAACCTTTGAGCTTGATGGTGAAAAGTAAAAGAAAGTGGAATACGAAAAAATATATTTTCAGGATCTGAGCCTCATCCAGCATTTATTGACCAACCCTAATTGCCCTCTGTGTGTAAGGCTTTCTTCCTCTCTCTGGGGTCATTTAAAACCCCATTAATGGGTCTGAAGTCTTACATGGATGGAATTTCACATGGATAGGAAAGGTTTAGAGGGTTATGGGCCGGCCATATGTGGGCAAATGGGACTAACTTAGATGGGACATCTTGGTCAGCATACTGCATGACTCTGTGAGCCACATATAGAAGAGACTGGATGAGAGGCTGGAATTCTTTCTTTAAGACCATTAGTCTGCAGCCAGTCTAATAGTTTTGTGTTCACCCATACCAAAGACTTGGGTTTTTTTTTTAATGTCAAGCTGAATGTGGGTCTGAATTTGAGGTCCACAGATGCCTTGGTGGGATTTGAATGTGGATCTTTGGGTTGCTCAGTATCGAAGGCCGTAATCAGGGCTGCTGATTTTCAGTTATCCGAGCATGGTAATAGTAACGATGATTTCGCCTATGGTATTTACTTGAAATGCAGTTATAGAACCCAGTTCTTGTTGGAATGGAACTGGAAGCTGATCCTCCTCCTCATAAACAATACCCTACGCAATCAGGTGAATATATAAGGGATGTACCCAGGGGCGGTGGACTCGCATTCCTTGCCACCTTCCCTGGTTCAGGTCTTTGCTGGTTGGTGGGTTGAAGGGCTAGTTTCCATGCTGTATCTCCAAACTAAGTTAAACTAAACGGTGGTTTCCTGAAAGCAGGGCTATGAGTTTAAAGGTTCTGTTGGACAATCTTCTCTGATGAAGGGACGGGTAAGGGAGAGGAAGAGAGATTGGACTCGAGCACAGTCACTTGGTTGAGGGTGGAACCAGAGTCAACTGCAAGGTGAGCAGGTACTTTGCAGCAGAAGGGAGATTGATAGATTCTTGATTAGTACGGGTGTCCGGGGTTATGGGGCGAAGGCAGGGTTGAGAGGGAGAGATAGACCAGCCATGATCGATGTGATAGACTTGATGGGCCGAATGGCCTAATTCTGCTCCTCTTACTTAACATGATGGATGTTTCAAACAGTAGGCAAGAGGTTTTTATGCAACCTAATGTACGCTGTGGTTAACTGCACAACAGTGGAGGGGGAAGAGAATGCAAGTGAGTAACCTGGTTTGAGAAAGGATTGTTCATGTCATGGAAATGACCTAATATAATAGAACAGAAGCTGGAGACTGAATTTAAGTGACAATTTAGACTGTGTGGATGTGGCTGGAGTGACTTCTCCCTATGCCATGACACCTGGCACAGTATTTTTAGATGTGTAGGAAAGAACTGCAGATGCTGGTTTATACCAAAGAGTCCCTTTAAAAGATATCCCTTTAGTTTTTATACCAAATGCCTGGAGATGATGTGATAAACCACTGTCACCAATATTTGTGCTAACAACATTGTCCTCTATTATTGGCATTGGTACTGGTTTATTATTATCACATGTGCGGAGATGCAGTGAAAAACACTACATGCTACCCAGTCAAATCATACTCCACATGAAGACAATCAAGCAATACACAAATGTAATAAATAGTACAGCGAAAAATGTCGGAGTGCAGAACGTCTTGTTGCAGCAATATAACGTTTCAGTTACAGAGAAGGTGCAGATAAAAAAAGTGCAAGGGCCACAATAAGGTAGGTTGGGAGATCAGTTTTATACTGTTAGCTTATGAGAAGACCATTCAGTAGTCTGATAACCAAGGGGAAGAAGCTTCTGAATTTGGCATTACGTGCTTTCAAACTTTTGTATCTTCTGCCGGAAGGGAGAGGCTCGAAGAGGGAATGACCAAAATGCGCGGCCTTTGATTCTGTTGGCTGTTTTCCTGAGGCAGTGTGAAGTATATTCATGTTTGTGTGCCTTTTATCTGCAATGTATGGACTTGACATTTCTAAGTGTTTGTATTGCAAAATAAACGTGGCTGATTCTTTGAAATGAAACGTCCTTTTAAATCTAAACTGGTGATTTCAAATGTGCCACAGCTGTAGAACTGTGTAGTTTTTTTTGTAAAAACTCATGTACAGTATAAAGGATTAATCAGAGTGCGTGGCTGGAGCTACATCAGCAGGCAGCCTGGAGCAGACAATTGATACCTGGAAGAGACTTTGCGTGGAGTTTGCACGACTATCCCTCGTATCTCCAAATGTCTACTGAGGTCAGAATGGGTGATCGGAAGAACATACAGTGTGCAAACAGGCCCTTCGGCCCCACCAATTCCTCACCGACCAGCGGGTCATACTAGTACTACCCTACACACTAGGGACAATTTTACAAGTTTAATGAAGCCAATTAGCCTACAAACGTGCATGTCTTTGGAGTGTGAGAAGAAACTGGAGCGTCCGGGTAAAAACCCACGTGGTCTATACAGACAACACCTGTAGTCAGCATTGAACCAAGGCCTCGTGCTGTAAGGCAGCAACTACCACTGTGCTGCCTCATTTATTGCTGCTCGAGGGGTTTTATGCCCATTGTAGTCAGCGCTCAAAAATCCCAGGCACTCACTCACTCAATCCAGAATGTTGGGCTTGTTCCATTTCCGGCCATATGGAGATTTACATCATCTTGTGCCCAGATCCTCGGGTGCACAGACACCCATGGTCATCTTAATCCAGTATTAATATCCTGAATCCACAGTGATCAATGATGAACAGACTGTGTTGCGTTTCTCCTGGTGTTGCTGCAATTACTTTGAATGACTTAAGTCTGCTGTAAATGACTGAATTCAGTCAATCAGAGTGCTGGGCACACCTGCATTGTTTCAAATGACTGCTGCTTGTAGATTTTATATATCAGCTGTAAATAAAGAGAGCAGCCTATTCAATTCAATTAAAAAGAACGATTAAAGGCATTAACTCAATCATTTGGAAAATGGCTCCATCCTTGGCAAACCTTCCCCCATTAACCCTGCTCTTGCCCCCAATTGGTTACCATCAATCACACCGCATGGGTGCCCTGGTCCAGGAGAGCGTTCCTGTTCCAGGGGGGCGTTCCAGTTCAGGTTTCTGATGTTCAAGTTTATTTGACAACTTGGTCTTAACAACCCAGTAAGAAACTAAGTTTGAGGAAAGGGGAACATGTAATTGGGAGGGAGTGAGAATGCAAACTGGGTAGTTTATATTTGTGTTTAAGGCCTTCATGGCGTTAAGCCTAACTGAAAATAATTGACCAACGAGCTCCTCTTTTGCCTTCAAGATGGGCTTGTGGGGACATAAGTTTTTTGCTGTCTTTCATAACAGGGCTGACGATTATATACTTCCATCTCTTTGCTGCCTGTATCGAGTGATACAGGCATTGTTTTCAGAATAGTTCCTGGCAGAACCATTGCCCACTACTCAAGACTTCAGGGAGGCTGAAAATTGAATGGCATCAAAAGGACATTCCAGAGGATGGAGGAGAGGCTGGGCATAAATGAAGGAGTGTTTGGTTGACACGTAGTGTGGCTTCAAACATGTTGATTGCAAGGGATGGGGAGGCTGAACAGATGAGGTACCCAGGGCTGAATCAATGGGTTAGGTATGGTTTTAACATGGTGCGTTAGTAGAGCCATAATATCAAAGTGTCAGAGACGAGGGTTCAGTCCTGGTCTCTGGTGCTGTCTGTGTGGAGTTTGCATGTTCCTCTTGATGCCATGCGGGTTTCCTCCGGATGCTCAGTGTTCCTTTTACTTTCCTCCGTGTGCTCTGGTTTCCTCCCACATTCCCAGAGACGTGCCGGTTAGTAAGTTAAAATAGGCCATTGACGTGACGTTAACTAGCCTTGGTGTGCGAGTGAGTGATGGAATTTGGAGCGGAGCTGCTGAGAATGGGGGTGAGAACAAAAAGAAGCAGGGTTTACGTGAAAGGCTTGTTTAATGGACAGAGGCTGAAGGGTCTGTTCCATGCTGTCTCAGATTTTTCTCTATGACATTTCACCTCAACTGTTAAGTTGAAGTCAAGAGTGCAATGGTGCTTTGCGGGCAAGGGTTCTGGTCTGATACAAGAATAAATGGGGTCAATGTGTAAAAATACAACAGCCACCTGCAGAAACAATTCAGCAACTATTAAATGATGATTCTTTAAGCAGAAATTGTCCAATGCAGCAGAGGTGTGGGCATAATCATTTATGTCCATTAACGTTTCCTAAAAACGAAAAAACGTTCAGGCCTTTTGAGATCTTTGGGTGAAAGTTCTTGTTGATCCTGCCACAAGGAATTCTATGTGTAATTACATATGACTATATGACTCGAGCCTCTTTCAGGCATTTTACAAAACATAAAAAAAGAAATAAAGTGCTGGAGTCAATGGGTCATGTTACATCACTGGAGAACATGGATAGGTGACGTTTCAGGTCGGGACCCTCCTTCAGACTTTACTAATGGTGCATAAAGGATGGAGTGCAGTACTTGTTCGTGTGACAACAATCAGAAGGTCAGCATTTGGGCTTTTGGTGGCCAATGGCAAACCGCTTCCCACGTTTACAGTGTGGGTGTAAGAGCAGTGTGGAGAACACAGAATCCCGCCACGAGTCCGCTGTGCAGGCCATTTTCTGCTGTTTGCAGCTTGTGTGGAGAATAGAGTGGAAAATTTGTTTGCATAAGTCAAGCAGCTTGTGTGTGGTAGTTATAATGATGTTATCAGCTTGAGTGTGAGAATTTATAGATGTTCCCTTAAGACCAATAAACTCTACATTAATGCTGCAATTAAGCAACCAGTTGGAATGAGTCAGGAGAAGTCAGTCAGTCTTTAAAATGGAAGTTATGAACAAGGAGTGAGCGGGTGTGAATAGGGTGCAGTTTAAAATCTGATTATCGTCGTGCTTCCGTTGCTATTTAATGTTGAATTATTAGAAACACGTACCCAATTCACAGTGTTGGAACCACCGAACGAGGGAAGTTTTTTAAGTTTAAAGGGCTTTATGCCACGCACAGCAATTTAAAAGGTGTTAAAAGGGAAACCAGTGGAGAAATGTTGTAAAGGTTAAAGCAATGGGCTAAATAGATTTTGTTTCAATTAACTGGTTAAAAAAGATACGAGGTGCGAAGTGGAACGGGAACCTTTACTGTGCGTTATTGGGTAGGAAGCACTTATTATTCATTGCAATTTCAGAAATAAGCAGAAGCCTATGTGGTTCTGCGTGTGATCATGAATGCTGTTGAAAGCCAGCACAACTCTAACACTTGGGCACAATTGTTTTTTATGAGTTTAACAAGGATGATAAACCCATTCATCAACACACAATTAAGAGTTTATGGTAAAACCTATGAACCTGGTGATCTAAACGTCCTGATTCAGGGTCTTGGCCCAAAACGTTGACCATCTGTTCTGCTTCCACAGATGCTGTTTGACTGGCTGAGTTCATCCACATGTTTATAGTTGTTATCTACACAAGGAGCATTAGAGATTATTGTACTCTTTGAGAACTGTCATGGAAACTGTGATATTGGGGTGTTTCTGTGGCACAGACTGTAGTGCCGCTGTCTTGTAGTTCGAGCATCTAGGGTTTGATTCTGACTTGGAATGCTGCCTGTGTGATGTATGCACGCTTTCACTGTAATGAGATGAGTTTTCTCTGGGTTCTCTGCTTTCCTCTCCCAGGTCAAAAATGTGCAAGTTGGTAGTTAGTTAGTTTGTTTAGTTGATTGTTGCGTGTACTGAGGTACAGTGAAAAGCTTTTGTTCTGTACTAACCAGTCATCGGAAAGACAATACATGATTACAACCATCATCCACAGTGTACAGATACATGCTAAAGGGAGCATGGTTCAAGTAGGGAACGCTGCTGTTAGAGTAGAGGTTTAAGAGAGTGGAACAATTGTAATACTTGATTGCAGATCCACTTCTGGTACCAGCATGGAGCGAGTCACCTGGCTCGGGTGCCATCTTAGACAAGATTATCTAATTGGGTTAATTCATTTTAGAATAAAGGGGAGGCCATTTAAGACTAAGGTGAGAAAAAACTTTTTCACCCAGAGAGTTGTGAATTTATGGAATTCCCTGCCACAGATGGCAGCTGAGGCCAAGTCATTGGATGGATTTAAGAGAGAGTTAGATAGAGCTCTAGGGGCTAGTGGAGTCGAGGGATATGGGGAGAAGGCAGGCACGGGTTATTGATAGGGGATGATCAGCCATGATCACAATGAATGGTGGTGCTGGCTCAAAGGGCCGAATGGCCTCCTGCACCTATTTTCTATGTTTCTATTTTCTGTAAATTGCCCCCTTGTGTGTAGATGAATGATGGAATATGGATAGTGGTTGATGGGAATGTGGGGAAAATAAAGTGGAGACCAAAGGTGCTGGAATCTTGAGCAAAACACAAAGTGCTGGAGGAACTCCGAGTCAGGCAGCATCTAGAGCAAATGGACAAATGATGTTTCTGGGCAGGACCCTACAGAATAAAATGGGATGGGGCAAGATTAGTGTAAAAATGGGCAGCTGATGGCCAGTGTGGACTTGGTGGGCCAAAATACCCTGTTGATCTCTAATTGATTCTGTGACTCAATCTTCAACAGCAAACTAAGCCTCAGTTATTTCTGACAATGCAGCTCTCCTTCACTGCTGTACCAGTTGCGGTTTTGGTCTTCAACTAACTAGCTCAACAACAAGTCTGTTACCAACTGATCCCGGAGACTTTACAGGATCTACGTTCATAGTTTGCTTCACCACATGTGAACTGGAAGATGAGCAAGCTGGCTGGGTAATGCTCCCATCTATTGTAATATAATCTCTACAGAATATAAAATGGAACGTGGATGAATGGGGCAACTTGTAGATCAGATGGTTCAATAGTAATTCTTTAAAAATCAAAATAAACTTTATTCAGAATAACAAATCTGTACAAAATATGCTCTGTAAAAACAAAAATCTGTGCAAAAATTCTTCTGACTTTCTCAGCGGCTATACATACATTAATTAGCGTTGTATTTGGTAGTGTTCACATAAATATCATTACACCCGGCACCCTTGCCACTATGTGCCACCCCCCGGGGTTATATCCCTTCCCTCGTTTGAGGGGGGTCTACACCACACCCTGCTGCCCAATGTCCAACAGCTGAAGCACATTAGACAGTGGAGTCTTGGCGCTGGCTGCACCAAGCTTTGGCAAAACAACAGATCCATAGTCGTTGTTGCTCGTAGCTTCTAATCTGGGTCACTATAGGAATGATTGCAAGCAAATATTAGCTGAGCAAAGCATTTTGTCAACTGGTCCATTCCCTGGTTGTCAATTAATACAGATTGAGGCACACAATCAATACTCCCCACATAAAGACAACACCAGGACACTGTTTGTAGGGAAATATTGATGATGCCTGCACTTTGGAGGGTGACCTCTTCATATGGGGCCAGATGAAGCAGATTTTAAACAGCGTTGATGTCATTCAAAAACTGGTCATAGCATCATGGAGTCGTACAGTGTGGAAACAGGCCCTTTGGCCCAACTTGCCGACATCGACGAACATGCCCCATCTACCCTACCTGCTTGACACTTTGACATTGACATAATGTCAACAGAGTATCGGGATAGATATACCTGTCATCCACAATACATATTCCCTGATTATAATCTTACTAAAGATTAAGAGCCAACTGCCTTCAATAAAGAGTGAGGGAGGGAGAGAAGGATGGAATAAAGGGAATGCCATTCATGCTGGGAATGAGAGAATGGAAATAGTGACCAGGAAGGAGAGCAAAACCTCACTCACAATAAGAACCAAAATAGAAGGTCATCTTCAATAGAAAGTCATCACAGGTAGACAGGAGCCTTGTGTGGTTACCAAATCTATTGAAAAGCATTTTGTTGCAATGCGCGCATTGTTTTCAATTGGACTGCATGTGAACTCGAGGAACTTCATGGTGGTATCGATAACCAGGGCCCTACACAGAGCAGTGTTTCTAAACACCGCTCGCAGCCCCTTCACCCCACCCCTCCCCACCCCCCGCCACTCTTTGCAGGTCAGTGTAACAGGTGATACAGGACCCGCTTTCACCAGACAATGCACTTGGCACACAAGAGCCAAGCCATGCCGAGCAGGAGCATTAAAAAGTAACGAGTGCCGATGTCATTGGAGCCGCGCAGGCTTGTTTAAGTGGGCCGTATTATCTTTCTGAGGTCTGTGGCGTGCAGCTGAGCTTCAGTGAGCAAGTCAAGCTTCACGTTTCACTCTCCACAATGAGCCCATTGTCCCTCTTCAAACAACACAGCACAGATCCAACCGGGGATCAGTAAACAAGCAAATATTGTTCTGATGGAAAGCAATTTGTCAAAAAATATTTTTGGTGGTGGGGAGGGGGTAAGAATTCTGTCTTCTGTTTTTTGGGAGAAGGGTGAATGAATTGGGGCAATGCAAGCTGAGGTGGAGGTGAGGTGGGGAAGAGGTCAGGCAGCCCGATCTGAAGGCATGTGTAATGTTTCTTTGACCACACTGTGTTGAAGAATGGAGGAAGAAATTAGGGATCAAAGAATGAGTCTGAAATGCACCTGACACTCCAGCATCTTGGCTTGGATCCAGGCCTGACCTTTGACCCAGTGGGGAAGTGGGTCTTTGAGCACAAAGCAGCACTGCCCCTAACCCTCATCTGGTTTAACAAATGATATATTTGAAGTGCTTCTTTTTTAAAAGGTTTCTAGAAATTAAAAATGGCAATCTGCAATTCAATACACTTTTACTAAAAATTCTGGGAGCAGGCATGTGTAGGAATTTCCTTCCTCTGGGTTTCATTGGAGCAGGATGTGCAGATACATTGTGCTTGCTCAGTCAGTGGAAAGAGTGAAAAGTCCACTTCTCCCAATAGATGGTGCGGCGGCACTCCTTGCAGACTTCCCGGCCTCTCTGCGTCATGAAACCAGATATATACCCATTTACTTACCACATAGAAGGAGGCCATTTAGCCCATCAAGTCTATGCTGGCTCAAAGCATTTCCACCCTTCCCCCCCCCCCCCCCCCCCCCCCCCCCACCCCCCACACTAATTTCCCTATATCTTACTTTAACTGCATTTCCATCATTTGTCCCCAGATTCTACACTTCACCTACACACCAGGGGCATCTTGTAGCAGTCACGAGAAAGGTGGGGGGCATTGTAGAGACAGCTGATAGAGGTGCTGCCTCACAGCTCCAGTCACCATAGTTCGATCCTGACTTCAGGCTTATGGTTCATTATTGTCACATACTCTGACATACAGTGAAGAATGTTGGTTTGCATGTTATCCAGGCAAATCATACTCTACAGCAGTGCATTAGGAAGTGAAAAAGAGAAAACAAACAGAGTGCAGAGTCTGAAGAAGGGTCTCGACCTGAAACTCCACCCGTTCCTTCTCCCCAGAGATGCTGCCTGGCTCGTTGAGTTACTCCAGCATTTTGTGTCTTTCTTCAGTGTATAACCAGTATCTGCAGTTCCTTCCTACACATATGCAGAATATAGTGTTAGGACTAAAGAGAAAGTGCAGACTAAAAAAAGTGCATGGGGCCCCTTTGGGATATGGGAGGAAACTGGAGCTCCCGGGGAAACCCACAGGGAAAATGTGCAAACTCCACACAGAGAGCACCAAGAGAACCCCCCGCCTCGTGATAATGCAAGGGCAACTAGAAGCAACTTGCTCGGAAAGCATTAGAAATTTGACATGTCTCCAACAACGTACCAATTTCTACGCATGCACTATTGAAAGCATCCTATCTAGATGCATCACACCTTCGTATGGCAGCATCTTTGTCCAGGACTGCAAGAAATGACACAGCTGTGATGCAGCCCAGACCTTCACAAACCAGGCTCCTCCCATCAACTCCATTTACACCTCACACTGCCTTGGGAGAGCAGCCAACATAATCAAGGACCATTGAAAGCCCGGTCATTCTCTTTTCTCTCCTCTCCCATCGGGCCAAAGAAGCAAACACTACAGAGCCCTTGCCATCAGCTTAAGGAACAAGTCCTTCTCTGCTGTCAGCAGACTCCTGAGTGGACTTCTAATATGCTCGGGATGAATTCTGGACCTTCCAATCTACTCCATTGTGGCCCATGTGCTTTAAAATAAATCTGCACTTTCTCTTTAGTCCCAACACTATATTCTGCACTCTGTTTGTTTCTCTTTATCACTATCTAATGTACGCCAGTAGAGTATAATTTGCCTCAATAACATGCAAAACAAAATTTCCAACTGTATTTTGGTGTACAGTAGGTGAGAAAATAAACCATAAACCTGAATTTGGGTTTGAACGCTGGTCACTGAGTGTGAGGCAGCATCTCTACCAGCTAATCCACATGGGGGTAAAGCATGGGGGCATTTAAAGAAATGGTTTTTCCCTCCATTCCCCTACATTTTCTTTGCTTATTGTTTGCAAAAGTGTGATAATGCAAGGGCAACTAGAAGCATCTTACTGGTCGATAAGGAGTTTCCAGAGACGGGGTAGTATGGTACAGATAGACCCCTTGGGGGACCTTTGCTGGGGATGTGCATTGGAGGGCTGGGGTGCACCTGAAGCCAAGAGGCATGTGATGAAACCTTCAGGAATGCCGCTATTTGTAGTTGGTGGTTATAAAGTGCTTACTGCAAGAATCCCTTGTTGGTGTTATTGAAAATCCACCAGATATTTGCCACATACTTTAATGGAAAACCCCATATCTCCCAGCAGGACTGCTTTCAGTCGGTCAATATTGAAGGTAGTTCTATCCGTACTTTAACATCCAATAATCCCACCACAACGGCGATGACAGTCCCAGTCCAGATGCAATCAGAATTGGAAAGCTGAAATGTCATTCACTATGTGACTATAGCTTCCAATCTGCAATCAGCAATGAATCTTCATTCTGGCTGCTCTCCAAAAACTATACAGGAGTCAGCAAATGTCCTTTGCACTCATGGTGTTCCATTTGAGAGTCCATTACATATGGGAACCTCTTTCTCCTGATTGGCGTGCTCTAAGACGAGATACAGACGTTTGAAAACGTACACCTCCAGATTCAGGGACGGTCTATTCCCAGCTCTTATCTGGCAACTAAACTATACATACTATCAACAATTAGAGACCAGTTGTGAGCCACTATATACCTCACTGGAGACCCTCACCTCAGACTATCTTTAATTGGTCTTTACTGGACTTTGTCTTGCACTGAACAGTATTGCCTTTATCATGTATCTGTACACGGTGGATGTCTGGACTGTAATCTTGTATAGTCTTTCCGCTGACTGATTAGTATGCAACAAAAAGCTTTTCACTCTACCTCAGTGCATGTGACAATAAACTAAACTAAACCAATTGGGCACCGTTGATACCACCGTCCTAATCCAACAGGATTATTAAATGACCTCCCTATTCCCAAATGGGTGATCTCTGAACCATTCCGTAAAAGGCCAGTCCACCTTTGGATATTTTGATTATGAGTAGATGATACCCTTGAAAGGAAATTAAAATGTAGACTTTCTTTTCGAAAAGTCCCAGTTATGGCATCTTTCTGTGTTTTGATTCCTTTTTCATCCCTTGATGCCTCCGGAGCACCTTAGAGATTTGCAACACCCTCCCCCCCCACCTTCCATGTTATGTCTAACTGCTCGACCCCTGCATTCTCCGTCCCCATCCCTGCCCACTTCCCCACACGGATAAAAGAAACATACTGTAACGTGGAGAGTACTGCCTGCTTATTTTATGTCTACTTGCACAACCCCTCCTGTCCCCACAAGGACAAAGTAAACATAACATGGTAAGCCCTGTCTGCCCCCCATCCCTGCAAGGATCGGCAGGTTGACGAAACATGCCTGCAAACAATGATCCTCACTTATTACCTTCTCCGACTCTTTTGCTGGGCACTCAGCGGCCTACAAATGGGGTCTTAGGAGGTCAAAGGCAATGCCTCAACTTTCATAGTTGAAGCACGGAAATCCATCGCCGTAGAAACAGGTAGTAACTGTAACAAAAGAGATCTGCTGCATGGCACTGGCTTTGATTGAAAGGCTCCTTTGTGTTAGTTCATTTTGAAGGAGGTTCAGGAAGATTAAGATAAAACCCACTATATTTCGCTTGGAAGCTGTTTTGCTGCCAACCCCTTTCATAATCGTCTGTGTTTTAAAGATGAAAGCTGAACAAGAAAAGGACCAGCTTCTCTGCTGGGCTGCGCTTTTGGGAGCAATATGTGCGTGTTATTGGCTGGTTGTTGCGGGCTGTTATTACAGAATGATAATCAGTTTTCCTTTTTATGGGCCCTAGTAACAGTTCCGACATCCCCACATTACATTTAGCTGGCAACAGACAGAATGTGCGTTCTGTGAGTTGCTTTTAATTTCCCATGTTGCGTTGGGTCGTGTGACAGAGGCGGTGTAAATGAGACCATCAATATCTCACCAGACACATTCTGACTGAGCCAGGGTCTCTCAACAATCAATGGCGAGGGTAGTGGTGGGGGGAGATCTGGCGTATATCAGCGGACCAGAGTGGGTGGCCGTGTACATTGGGCAGCCCAGGTTGACATTACAAGACAGATGGGGACTCATTTAGCCCAGCAGGTCCATGCCAGCCATCAGTACAGCATTCCCATCGGCCCCATTCCCTGTTATATATTTCCCAGTAACTCTGTAACATATTCTCTCTCATACATGCCCACCAGCTTCCCTTTGACTGTTTTTTAAATTAGTTTAGTTTAGTTCAGCCCACCAGCGATCCCCGTATGTTAACACCATCCAACACACAAGGGACAATTTACAATTTTTACTGAGCTGGTAAAAGCTCGTAGATTCACCCGTGAAGACGCTTCCATCCATCCAATGTGCAAAGGGAAAGTATAGATTTAATGGCAAGACCCTTAACAGCACTAATGTACAGAGGGATCTCTGGGTCCAAGTCAATAATTCCATGCAAGTGGCAACACATGCAGATAGATTGGTAAAGAAGGCATGATTGCCTTTATTGGTCGGGGCATTGTGTATAAGAGTTTGGAAGACATTTGGCAGCTTTATAGGACTTTGGTTAGACCATAGTTGGAGTATTATGAGCAGTTCTGGGTGCACCATTACAGGAAAGATGTGTGGGCTTTGGAGAGGATGAAGAAAAGGTTGTTAGCTATAACGGGAGGTTGGACAAACCTGGACTGTTGCCTCAGGAATGGTGGAGGCTGAGGAGAGACCTGATAGAAGTGTAGAAAATTATAAGGGGCATAGATAGGGTGGGCAGTCAGAATTGTTCCCCCATGTTAGAGATGTCAAAGACTAGAAGGCATACCTTTAAGGTGAGAGGGGCAAAGTTTAAAGGCAAGTTTTTTTGCAGAGAATGGTGGGTACCAGGAACTTGCTGCCAGGGGTGGTGGTGGAGGCAGATATGACTGTCATTTAATAGATAGGCACGTGGTGTGCAGGGAATGAAGGGATACAGGTCACACGCAGGCAGAGGAGATTAGGTCAACTTGGCATCATGTTTGGCATCAACATTGAGGACCGAAGGGCTGTTGATGTGCTGTAATGTTCTATGTTCCATGTTCTAGAATAAGGTGGTGAATACTGACCCAGTCCTGGGGAAGTGTTGTTGGAAGGGAAAGCTGTATCCTATGTGAATAGAACACCAGGATGTTTATGCAAGGGTGGTACGGTGCCACAATGGTAGAGTTGCTGCCTGACAGTGCCAGAGACCCAGGTTCAATCCTGACTATGGGTGCTGCCTGTATGGTGCTGTGTGGGTTTCCTCCCAATTCCCAAAGGTGTGCAGATTTGTAGGTTACTTGGCTTCTGTAAATTGCCCCTAGTGTGCAGGATGTGAAATTGGTGATTGTTGGTCGGGGCAGACAGTGGCCAAAGGGCCAGTATCATGCTGTATCACTGAACTAAACTAAAGCCTCTGTAGTAAGAGGAAGGAACATTTTAAAAGATTTCTACATGAGTACCGATGGGCTCAAAACTGATAATCATATCAATCAAAAGCCAAGCCAATCCGGGGTAAATCCAGGATAGTGCCCCATGGCACTGAAAGCTCAGGTAGAGGAGGGAAACAAATATCAGGTATTGCTGAAGGTGGCGGACAATCCCCCCCATGTTTTGTAATCCAGATTTTGAATTGGGTGAAAAACATTCTATTAAAATCTCCATGAGACAGTGGGGGTGGCACTGTTAAGCGCTTGTTAAATGTCACTATTAACATCGTATTAACATGATGTGTCACCAGTTGTGTTTTGACCTTCAAGTATTACTGAAGGTATTCACGGAGAATTTCTTAAAACTGTCTGATGCAGGTACAATTACCATTTGAACTAATTGGATGTATTGGTGGATGGGAAAGATTTAAACAGGTATCGGATTTAAACGGGTCAGGTCATTAAGGGCACCGGTCGAATGGGTTTCCTGGCTGGCTTGCAGGTAAATCCCTCATTCACAGTCACTCACGTTATTTAGTTTTTTTTCTCCCCCCATCTCTCTCTATCCCTCTCTCTCTCTCTCTCTCCCCTCCAAGGTTGGTTCATCTGTTTGCCTTTATTTGCTTCAGTTTATTTGTTTATGTATTATTTATCACAATGTAGCTTTTGAAAGATTCAAGCGGGTATCAGACGCTTTCTAAGGGCTGAATTGGCCCGTTTGCGGGGCCTTTCATCGCCCGGCACGGCTTAAAATCGGCCGCAGGATCTTTCTATCACCCAGCGGTCAGGCAGTCAACCTGCTGCGTCGAGGCGATCAAGGCTCCCGATGGGCGATGGAAGATCCCACGGCCAATTTTAAGCCGCACTGGGCGATGAAAGGCCCCGCAAACAGGCTGATTCAAGCCCCACGATTCGGGGCGGATGAAGCTGCTGTTGCTGGATTTCGGAGTCGGTCACCAATCAGGTCAGCTCCCAATGTTATCGTCCACAGGGCCCACGGCCGAAGCCTCACGTGTGTGTGTGTGGAAGTGCGTGTGCCCGCAACCATCATGAAATTGTGTCCCCCCCCCCCTATATTTTGATAGCGTTTTCTGCCTCTGCGTTGACACCCACACAGGTTGGTACTTGTGTACCAAGCTATTGTCTGGGGTAACATCACCACCCAACGTACTCCTAGCAGCAATGGATGAGATGCTGTTATGGATCTGTCATTGCCAGCAGTTAGGATAACATTCCCATGGGAGCAACCATTGAGAATGAAAACCTTCCGATACTGGAGGGAGTGTTGGGACAACTCTTTGAATCACTTCCCTCTAGAAGGCAACTCCGGACTGTCAAAGCTGCCACAGCCAGACATAAAAACAGTGTTTTTCCACGAGTAGTAGCTCGACTCAATAACCAAAAATCTGTAGCCTCCTTTTGCTCTAGTATTTTATTTAATTCACATGGTTAATCAATAATGTTTTATTATTAATGTTTAATGTTTTATATGTTATTCCTAACTGCCACTATGTCATATTGTCACTTGCAAGCGGAGCACCAAGGCAAATTCCTTGTATGTGAATACTTAGCCAATAAACTTATTCATTCATTCATTTACCAGTTTTAGCCAATGTGCCATATACCGAAGGAGATGATTTAGTCAAGTTTGGGAATGGATAAAAATAGGCCGCAGCTAGTTAAAGAAAAGATTCAACAATACCTGATTTGAATTAAGTTTGAGTTTAATTTATTGTGAGTTACAGAGTTACAGAGAAAAGTTTTTGTTGCGTGTCAGCGGAAAGACAATTCATCATTGCAGTCGAGCCATCCACAGTGTACAGATACATGATAAAGGGAATAAAGTAAATAATGTTTAGTGCAAAATAAAGTCCAGTAAAGTCCGACCAAAGATAGTCCAAGGGTCTTGATGAATCCATGACTCGTACACCAGTAACACCAGCAATGCCGAAATCTACAGGGAGGGCAGACTCGTCATTCAGTAAAATTTGTGAAATGTATGAATATGTCAATTCAGTCTATGACTTCATGGGGGGAGCTGCCTGGTTTCTGCAATATTAGTTGTAAATAGCGATTGTTCCTTTAAGGGTGCTGCTCATGTGACTGCTGTCTGGGCTGCAGCAATATGTGTGGAATGCTCCAGAGGCCGTCGAAAACAAAAAACAAATCATATTAGACTCTTTGGAGATAGTGCCAACAGGCCCTTCAGCCAAACGAGCCCATGCTGACCAGTGATCACCCCGTACACTGACACGATCCTACACACTAGGGACAATTTTACAATTTGTACCAAAGCCAATTAACCTACAAACCAGTACCTCTTTGGAGTGTGGGAGGAAACTAGAGCACCTGGAGAAAACTCGTGCAATCACAGGGAGAACGTACAAACACCGTAGAGACAGCACCCGTAGTCAGGATCGAACCCGGGTCATTGTGGACGCTGGCCAGATCCTCGCACAAATCAACCTCCCTTCCATTGACTCCATATACACTTCACACTGCCTCAGCAAGGCCATCAGCATAATCAAAGATGTCACACCCTGGTCACTTCCTCTTCTCCCCTCTCCCATCGGGCACAAGGTACAGAGGTGTGAAAATGTACACTTCTAGATCCAGGGACAGTTTCTTCCCAGCTGTTTTCAGGCAACCGAACCATCCAACTGCAACTAGAGAGCAATCCTGATCAACTATTTACCTCATTGGTGACCATTAGACTATCTTTGATCGGATGTTGTTGGTTTTGTCTTGCACTGAACCTTATGTATCTGTACACTGTGATTGTAATCATGTATTGTCTTTCCACTGACTGGTTAGCTCACAACAAAAGCTTTTCACTGCACCCCGGTACACGTGACAATAAACTAAACTGACCTGCAACGCAGCAGCTCTACCACTGTGCCATCCCTTTATAAAATAGAATATTTCTGTGAGCTAGTTAGCCCTTTTTTTCCTTCCAAGGACTTTATTCAATAATTGCATATTACAGTGTACCAGAAGGTACAAAAATGTTCAATAGTCACATTGCATCTATCATGCATTTGACCCCCTCCGCGCGCGGTGACCAGCGTTCACGGAAGCCCACGTGGACACTGCGTGTTCCCTCTCCAGGGACGTGTGAGCACGGACGTTGGCCCGGAAGAGGGGCAGGAAGCCGACTCCGGTGTGACCATTGATGACCCGCTGCCTGGATCCGCGAATGGCCATATTGGCCAGGCCCAGGAGCAAACCGACAGGGAGATCCCACATTCTCGATCCCCACTCCCTGCCTGTGCCCAAATACCAGAATCGTTAGACTAAAATACAACCAAAACTTGAGGAGCAGCCCCTTCAGTTATTTGTACAGGGGCTGCAACCTCTCACATTCCATATACACGTGGAACACGGTCTCTTCCTCGCCGCAGAAGTTACAGGCGGCTGGTGAGTCCGTGAACCGACTTGCATATCTGTTGCACACCACGGCTCTGTGCAACACTCTCCACCCCAGGTCCCCGATGTAAAGGAGGACTCCCTTATAGAGAGACCGCCACTGGGGACCGTTCCCGCCGTCAGGTGGTAACACAGACTGTCAGGGCGTGTCCGGACGGAAGATGAGGGTAAGGACGTGTAGCGGGCAGCAGCAACCTGTACAGTAAACGTCTCTCCACGTCACAGAACAGCACGCTGGGCATCTCGGAGTGCAGCTCATGTTGTGTAGGGCCAGTTCCCGGGAAAGTTTCCGGGGCCTAGGCCCAATGAGCA
This sequence comes from Leucoraja erinaceus, assembly GCF_028641065.1. Taxonomy (NCBI): domain Eukaryota; kingdom Metazoa; phylum Chordata; class Chondrichthyes; order Rajiformes; family Rajidae; genus Leucoraja; species Leucoraja erinaceus. The sequence goes on from NC_073386.1 coordinate 39,961,715, forward strand.
ATTCCGACAGAGCGGGGTCGGAATCGCTAGTTAACTCCTTGTGTCTGATATGGACATCATGCCTTGGACAATGATATTGGTTTAGAATTCACCAAATTCACTCCACATGGGAACCTCAAGCATGCCCTATATAGAGCAGGTTGCTGCACATAGCTGTGATTGGTATTGTATTAACAGCTGAGACTAGTATTGGCATTGGTATTGGGGTTTTTTTCTTGTCACTGAGATACAGTGAAAAACTTTGTTTTGCATGCTATCCACTCATACCATACATGACTATAACCCAGAGATACATAAGTACAAACAAAGAAAACTAATCCGGGTGTGGAATGTGGTGCTGCGGCATTACAGCTCCAGAGAAAGTGCACATAAAATAAGTACAAAGACTGCAATAAATAGGCTCGGTAATTGGGGTTACACCCTTAGTTTATGAGTAATTATTGGGTGGTAAAGTGACACAGCGGTAGAGTGGCTGACTTACAGCACCAGGGACCCGGGTTCGATCCTGACTCTGGGTTCTGTCTGTACAGAGTTTGCACGCTCTCCTTGTGACCGCATGGATTTTCTCCGGGTGCTCCGATTTCTTCCCACACTCCAAAGTCGTACAGGTTTGTACGTTAATTAGCTTCGGTCAAAAATTGTCCCCAGTGTGCAGGATAGTATTAGAGTATGGGAATCGCTGGTCGGCGTGGACTCAGTGGGCCGAAGGACCTGTTTCTGCGCTGTATCTCTAAACTAAACTAGACGAAAAATGTAGTGTAAAGAGAAAGCTAACCAGTGTGCGGAATGTGGTGCTGCAGCATTACAATGCTACATGCCCAGAGAAAGTGTAGATAAAATAAGTACAAGGACTGCAATAAATAGGCCGGGTAATTGGGGCTACACCCAGTGGCGGACTGGCCAGGGTGTCAGCTTGCCCGATGGCAAGTGGGCCCCTGATGAAGTGATAGCAAATGATGGCAAGTGGGCCCCTGTTAAATGATAGCATTGTAGTTGTGGGTGGGGCCCCCTTTGTCTCCTGGCAACCAATATTTTTAGACCCAGTCCGCCACTGGCTACACCCTTAGTTTATGGGTGATCTGTTTAGTAGTCTGCTGACAGCAGGGAAGAAGCTGGTGGTATGTGCTTTCAAGCTTTTGCACCTTCTGGCCTTGCAGGAAAGCAGAGAATGCGAGGGCCTGTTTCTAGGCTTGTGCCAATGGTCTCTTGTGTGGTCACGTGACAGCATCAGTTGCTGCCACCTTGTGCAGCGTGAGTCAGATGGGGAGAGAGTGAAATGGACGGGGAAGGTCTCCACATACACTCCATGGGGCCCACTTGTTTGCACGGCAACATTGGTCTAGAAAACAAGCCTGGTGTTGGAGAGTTGAATCATAAGCCAGTGCGTCAGGATGAACAGACCAACATCTGGGCCCCAGACAACTCAATTTATTTAATACTGCATCCTCGCTCAAGACAGGTAAGAAGTGGTGCAAGGCAGTTTACACGAAGCTTTGAGAGAATTAAAGCACCAAGCCTGCTTATGTTCGTACTCTTTAAATTCGGCATACTTCAGGTATTTCACTTGAATGAAAATTAATGTCATCTCTGTTGGAAAGAGCAATAGGAAATGTTACATAACTCAGGTGGCCATTCAGCCCTCCTTGTTGTACTATCATTCAGTAACATCATGGTAGATCTTTTAATCAATGTTACTTTCGTACCTCTCTCCCTTGATCCCTCAGTATCTAAAATGTATCAATCTCTCTCTCTGGAGTACATTCAGTGACAACAATCCCAGGGAAAAAATTTCAGATTCTGCATCCTCTGGGTGAAGAATGTTTATGAGTTTATAGATACAGATCCCCACACGTGAAGAATGTTTAGTCTTTGGAGTGTGGGAAGAAGAAACCGGAGAAAACCTACACGGGTCACGGAGAAAACGTGAACTCCGTTTCTAGATACAGCGTGGGAAACGGGCGCTTCAGCCCTACCACTGAGTCCAGACCCACGGGTGACGATCCCCGCACATTAAAACGCTGTCCTACACACACTCTCGAGAACTGCAGGAACAATTTACAAATTTTTCATTCCCAAGCTAATATAACCTACCACACCTGCCTATCTGCACGATGTGAATGACTGAACATCGTATCTGTGGCCAAAGGTGAGGCGAGGGATGACAATTTGTGGGTTGGTGTGTCTGGATCGAGAAGTCTGGAGAGTGGGCCGCTGGAGGCCCTGCAGCAGTCTGAGGGTCGATTGGGTCGGTCACTGCTCCAAGAGGCTGAGCGTGTGGGTCAGATGCGGCCTGCGGTGACACGGAGCGGTAGAGCTGTAGGAGAGGATACCAACAACTTCGCTAGGCCAGCCCGACCCTACAACACTGCCAGAACAACAGGCCTCTGCACTTATAACAACTATCAGACATGAATCTAGAAAATCGGCAGAAAGACATGGTGATTTTTTGCATACTGTTTCAGTGTATTTCCTATACACTTGTACTTAACTAAGATTGTGCTTATACATTGTAATACTTTGTGACAATGGAGTATCATTGAAAAATGTTGAAGAGATTTTAGATGAGTTTAGTTTAGAGATACCATGTCTAGTAGTTTAGAGATACAGGCCCTTCAGCCCACTGAGTCCGTGCAGACCAGTGATCCCCACACACGAGGAACAATTTACAATTTTACTGAAGCCAATTAACCTACAAACCTGCACGTCTTTGGGGTGCGTGTGGAAACTGGAGCTCCTGGGGAAAACCTACGCAGATCACGGAGAGAGCGTACAAACTGTGTACAACTAAGACATACGTCCAATGTAGTCAGATCGATCAGGGGAGATCTCAGCCCACTGGTCCGTGCAGTGTCCCCACACACGGCGGCAAAACCTCTGCCGCTGCTGGAGCTCCTGGGGAAAACCAATGCAGATCACGAGAGAGCGTACAAACTGTGTACAGACATCGTCCGTAGTCAAGATCGATCAGGGGTCTCTGCCACGGTGCAAGGCGGCAAATCTGCCGCTGCGCCACCTTGATGTTGTTGGCTGGGAGTTAATTCTGCCGTCAGTGGTGCATTCTCTGCCATGCATCAGATGCACTCTCCTGGATTAGTCTTGGTCTGTAATTACAACCAAGGTGATGTAATTTGTCACTGGATTAACTGATGCTAATGACGACAGATAATGCCTTGTTACATCTAATTATATCATCAACAATTATGATCAGAAGGTGGGATGGGTGAATCTCAGTGGGAAGAGAGAGCAAGTTCCTATTGTGCCACCTAGACAACCCAAGTCTGCATCCTGTCACAGATGTTTTCTACACTCTTCACCCCTCATGTTCTCTGCAACCTGAGAAGCACCTGTATTCTCACTTGTCCCATTTCAGTTGGAACAGTGCCTCAGCTTTGGCCCTCATTGCTTCATCTGCCACGTAGCCCCAGCATTTCTGCCCCAGTTCCTTCCTGTACACTTTCTGCTTCTGTTTCAGTTCAGCTGGTTTTTACTTTTCCACCTTAATATAGGACATTGCAGCCAAAGAAGGGTTTGCTCCGCTTTACATAGGTGCAGCAGGAGAATTAAGTTATGTTAAAGAAAATCTTACATTAGTTCAATGGATCTTAATGCTTACCAGCCAGTGGACTACTTTGAAATTGTGATGTTGCATGGATGTCGTCGTGTGGATGCCAATTTGCAAATCTTGCAAAGAGATAAATCAAAGATAGATACGAAATGCTGGAGTAACTCGGCAGGACAGGCAGCATGAAGAAGGGTCTCTCCAGAGATGCTGCCTGTCCCGCTGAGTTACTCCAGCATTTTGTGTCTATCTTTGGAGTAAACCAGTATCAGTACCTTCCTACACAAGAGATAAATCACCTATCCCCATTTACAATAATCCCTCTTTATTCTTCCCGTGGAATCTCCTATTTACCCACACCTAGGGGCAATTTACAATTGGCATGTCATTGGAATAGGAGAGGAAAACAGAGCAGGTGGAGGGAACCCATGGATAACCTGCAAACTCCACATAGATAAAACCCGAGATCAGATCAGGATTGGACCTGGATCAGCAGAGCTGTGAAGCAGTGACCCGACCAACTGTGCCACCCAGTTAAATTGTTTGGTCATGAAGGGATGAATTGTGGCCAAAGTTCCACATCCCTTGCTTAAAGTGGCATGGAGAGATTTTAAACAGCACTGAGCGGACAAAAGGGGAACCAATTGAGCATTTCATCCAAATAACTTTTCAGCCAATCTTATTTTCCAACTGTTCACAATAAGGGACAATGATTTAAAAGTTTAAAAGACTTTAAAGGTAGACATTCCAAATGGAAAGTTTCAAAGCGAGCATTATTTGCATGAGAAGCAGAGGAACTTGGGAAGAGGAGAGCAGATAATCAGAAGCTTCTGAATCGATAATGTGCACAGCAGTTGAGCCTCCCACTGCACCACTCTTTCCCCTCCAATCTCCAAAATAATGCAAACTAAATCCTTTATCTATTGTTATGGAAAGCAGAGTCGGGGATGATGGTCAGGGGGAGGATGTCGGTCTGTGATTATCTCTTTCTCTTTGCAAGTGGAGTAAACAGATTAACACCTTGAGCCGATGAATTGAGCTTCTGCACTAAGCCCATCGCTTTCTTTCACCGAGGCAAAATGCCGGAAACATGGACATTTGATCCCATTAAGGGTTGCCAAGGAGGAAAAGGGAAGCCAAATGCTCATGGAAGGATCTGGACAATGCTTATTTAGCGGGATTAGTTTGTGGTTTAGCAGTGGTGGAAAGTTAGCAAATACATGCTGGCTTGTATGGATCAAGGCATGCACAAGCCCTGGGGTAGATCAGCTATGATCACATTGAGTGGAGGGGCAGGCTTGCTGTGCTGATTGGCCTACTCCTGATACAGTTTTCGTGTTTAAATGCGCATACTTACTTTCCTCTTGGTAAGAGCATACACTTCTTCTTTTGTGTGGCATGCACAGCCTAAAGTTGTTGGACAACTTGTTCTATTTGATCTTCCGTTTGTGCACGCCGAGTTGATTGCATTAGTCGAAACAGGGCGGACCACGTGAAGGTTGCAATCTTCCACCCCAGACCATACACTGCTCTCCACACATCTCTGGTATATTCACACAACATTCTGGAACCGGGAACCCGCTCAAAGGCTTGTTGGACTTGAGGAGTGGGCCGGTAGGAGGGTGAACAAGAGTAATGGCCTCATCGCCTTCAAGATAGACTGTAGGAAGTGCCCCCGGGACACAAAGATGGCTGGACAAGGAGAGAAGGACGTTGGTTCGCAGGAACTGCTTCAGTAGACCGAGTGTACGGGCCGACCGGACTTTGAATAATCACGCCAATAATGGCGCCCCCTGCATGTGGAGTATATGCAAAAGGAAAGTCACTGTGCAGTTGCATAAGTGACAAATAAAGCCATATTGACTATTCTCTATGGCAGTAAAAAACTCTTCCAATAATTATGTCCCCGATCCTAACGTTTGCTCTGAAGCAGCTCCCTGTACTTTTCAATACAAGTGAAAATGAGACAATTTTCTAGCCAGTGATCTTTAAGTTGAGTAGCATTGTGTCAACTGCAGATACTGGTTACAAAAAAACCTCAGTGCTGGAGTAACTGAACAGGTCAGGCAACAACCCTGGAGAACATGTATAGACATCATTTCAGGTCAGGACCATTTCTCAGTCCGCATTCAGATTGGTTGAGATCAAGACTGAGCAGAGACGTGATGTGTTTTTTACTCTCAAATAGTTTGTCAGTAATTGCCTAATTTTCCATCAGGTTTGTGGTATGAAGCACAAAGTTCAGGTTTGAGTTGAAATTGATTTTAGTTTATCATCACCTGCAGTGATGTACAGTGTTTTGTTGCATGCTAACCAGTCAGCAGAAAGACAATACATGATTATAATCGAGCCGTCCGTAGTGTACAGATTTGTGATAAAGGGAATAACATGAAGCAGCAGGCAGGAAATGAAAATTGGAGGCCGAGTCATTTAAGAGCACTCACGCCTCCATCCATGTTAAAGAGCATCTGCAAGAGGACTTGGGCAGGAAAAGATGTCACTTGTGTTCAAGAAGGAACTGCAGATGTTGGAAGATCGAAGGTACACAAAAAAGAAGGTACACTTCAGCAGTCTGAAGAAGGGTTTCGGCCCGAAACATCGCCTATTTCCTTCGCCCCATAGATGCTGCTGCACCCGCTGAGTTTCTCCAGCATTTTTGTGTACCAAAAGATGTCACTTACTGTTTTGTCAGTGTGATTGTGAGCTCTCCCTCTTTCACTTAACTACAGTGCATCATTACACTTTCTGCTGGCTAATGCTCTTATTTCTGAATTGGGGGTTTCAAACCTCACATCAGGGGCTTGAGGGCAGCATCCATGTTGTGGCTGACCAACCCTTCGAGGAACTCTCCTTCAATGGCAATGAACAAACTTTGGAGATACAGCACAGAAACGGGCCCTTTCACTGACCCCGCCGACCATCGATCACCCGTTCACACTAGTTCTATGTTATTCCAATTTCCCATCCACTCTCTACACACTAGGACCAATTTACAGAGGACAAATAACCTACAAACCCGCACGTCCCTGGGATGTGGGAGGAAACCAGAGCACCTGGAGAAAACCTAGTCTGTCACAGTGAGAATGTGCAAACTCCATACAGACAGCACCCGAGGTCAGGATTGAACTTGGGTCTCTGGTCCTGTGTGGATGGATGCAAAGAGTTCCTGTTGCCCCATTTAAAGAGGGCGTGGAGTTTTTTGCTAGTATTGTGGCCAATATTTATCACCTATTCACTGAATAAATGAGACAATGTGGCTTGTGAGCTGATTTGTAAAGAGCGGAGAGGCAGCTGTCACATCACCTCTGTAACATCAACTACAGCAACTTGATTTGCTTTTGTTGTAAATTGCCTTCAGCTATCACAAGGTTGTGAAAAGTACCAGGAAATACAAGTTAGTTATTTTTATTTCTTGCCATTCTCTCTCTGTGCTTGGGCCAAATCCTCCCACAACACCTCAGTGAAGTAAAATCCGATACAGACACAGAAACCGTCATGAAATCAGATAAGTTGGAAACGAGTAAGCTCCCAAACTAATAAGCTGGCAGCTCCTCCAACATATTGTTAGAATTGTTCTTGTCCATTTCGGCCTTTAATGGTTTAACCACAAACTGTGTCGGAAGCACCATTTTGCATGTCACAGGCTGAATATGCCGGAATAAAATATATTGTTCAAGCAATGCTATCCCTACGGTTCCAGCGGAATATGCCATTTGCTTTGTCAAGGAAATAATGCAATCGGCATTCAAACCCGCAGTCATATAAAGCATTCCGCTTCATAACGTGTTTCACCTAGAATTGGGTTGGACAACAAGCTTGAGTTTGGATAGAAAGATGAGCTAGATTTTGAAGACGTGTCTAAGGTTAGGATGAGAAATGACAAGAATGAGGGGTGGGATAGGGGGTATGTTGGAAAAGGGAACGTCAGGCTGCTGAACATTGGTGAGTGAAGGTTTTCTGGGCTATTGTTAAGGGAGTGTGCAGTATCTGCATTCCTTTGAGGTTTCCTTGCCTTCCAGCTTGATTACCTCTCTTTGTTATCTAGTAGCAATCCATTTGCTTCTTTTGCTGGCCCAAGATAAATGGCTATTTCCTGCACAAATGCATATTTTCTTCTTGTGACTTTTACACTGTATACTTGTCTGAGCACTTCTAATATTCGGATATTTCCTTCTTTGATAAGAGTGATGGACTTGTGTAATGCAGAACCATTAGCTCATCATCTTAGTTACACAAAAATGCTGGAGAAACTCAGCGGGTGCAGCAGCATATATGGAGCGAAGGAAATAGGTGACGTTTTGGGCCGAAACCCTTCCTCAGACTGGATAGAAAGATGAGCTAGATTTTGAAGACATGTCTAAGGTTAGGATGAGAAATGGCAAGAATGAGGGGTGGGATAGGGGGTATATTGGAAAAGTGAACGTCAGGCTGCTGAACATTGGTGAGTGAAGGTTCTCTGGGCTATTGTTAAGGGAGTGTGCAGTATCTGCACACTCCCTTAACAATAGCCCAGAGAACCATCAGTCTGAGGAAGGGTTTCTGCCCGAAACGTCGCCTATTTCCTTCGCTCCATAGGTGCTGCTGCACCCGCTGAGTTTCTCCAGCATTTTTGTGTACCTTCGATCTTCCAGCATCTGCAGTTCCTTCTTGAACAACTCATCATCTTGAATGCTTGGACAATAATTTGGATCTTTCAGTTTAAGAGGCTTTTAGACGGACACATGGACATGCAGGGCATGTATTATGCGCAGTCAGATTAGATAAACAATCAGTTTAATTTAGCAGCATGGTAGACACAAAATGCTGGAGTAAATAAGCGGATCAGGCAGCATCTCCGGATAAAAGGAACGGAAAGGAAAAAAAAAACATCTCCAGATATGCTGCCTGACTTGCGGAGTTGCTCCAGCATTATGTGGTCCCTCAGATCGGCCGACTTGGGGCTGCTGAATATCCCGCGGTCTAGGCATAAGCTTAGGGGTGACCGCGCCTTTGTGGTTGCAGCTCCTAGACTGTGGAACAGCATCCCCCTTCCCATCAGAACTGCCCCCTCCATCGACTCCTTTGAGTCAAGACTAAAAACTTATCTATACTCCCAAGCCTTTCCTGACGTCCAATGAGCGAGGGCTATATGTATATATGTATGTAGTTTGCTTGTTTATACTATTCTTATAACAAATGTAAAGCACTTTGGCCAACGAGAGTTGTTTTTTAAATGTGCTATATAAATAAATGTGACTTGACTTATGTGTGTAAACCAGCATCTGCAGCTCTTTCCTATATATGGTGACATGCTGTCCAGCACAGACATTGTGGGCTGAAGGGTGTGTTCCTGTGCTGTACTGTCCTATGTTCTGTGTGTTATTTTGTTGTTCAACTTCACATACTTTAGGGATTCGGTGTAATGCGTGCCTCCATCACCCACGCCATTAGATTCTGCATCCAACCCTCATACGAATTGTCATCAGACCTGTACCTTGCATTGCTTCTTCAGTAGCCTACTGATCCCGTCCCCATAGATATCACTATAAAGCACCCAAGATCGAGCGTGAGCCTATTTATCAAAAGCACTGATTGAATCTGCTTAGAGATTTATCCACAGATGTATTTGTGTACACAACTCACGGTTATAAGGGCCTGTCCCACTTGGGCCTAATCGACGAGTTAAAACGACACACACACGCATGCACACGCTGTGTGAAATTCACACCCGCGATGAAGAGGAAGGTAAAAGACAGCTGCACAGGTAAGTCCTTCAGAGAGCCCGGCAGTGGGGGGGAGAAGGAGTGGAGACACATTTAAGAAGCATAATAAAGTTTAGCGGGCATGTTACCTACCAGAAACCCGTGAAAACGCTCCCGCCCTCAAGTGACCGCGCCAGCCAATAGCGAGGGTTCGACATTACCCGGGCCATCAGTATCCGGGCTCCGCTACAGGACCCCCCGCCCCCCAGAACCCGAGGCACGGAGCCGAGCGGGAGGCTGGACACGGCCAACGCAACGCATGGTAACAATGGACGGGGTGGGCGATACAGGTGGGGCTGGCAGAACAGAGCCAGGGGGCAGTAACGGTGCAGGAGGGACAGAAACAACACGTGAGAGGAGAACAGGCACAACAGGTGCCAGCGGATGGCCCCTACACCGAGGCTGCGCCACCACCACTGGGCTGTTGACATAGAAATTAGGTGCAGGAGTAGGCCATTCGGCCCTTTGAGCCTGCACTGCCATTCAATATGATCATGGCTGATCATCCAACTCGGTATCCTGTATCTGCCTTCTCTCCATAACCCCATCCCTTTAGCCACAAGGGCCACATCTAACTCCCTCTTAAATATAGCCAATGAACTGGCCTCAAGTACCTTCTGGGGCAGAGAATTCTACAGATTCATCACTCTCTGTGAATTTATTTTTTTCTCATCTCGGTCCTAAAAGACTTCCCTCTTATCCTTAAACTGTGACCCCGTGTTCTGGATTTGCCCAACATCGGGAACAATCTTCCTGCATCTAGCCTGTCCAACCCCTTAAGAATTTTGCGGAGCTCGAATGACTGGTTTGCCAGAAACCCGCGAAACCGCTCCTGCGCTCACGTGACCGCGCCAGCCAATAGCGAAGGTTTGACATTACCCGGGCCAATAGGCCAGCAGGTGCCACTACAACGGGTTCCTTACTTTGAACCCGAGCAACATAGGACAAGGAGCTACTGAAACGTGCATGGTGCATATGTGGTACATGTACATCACACCCTGCAGACAAAACGTGAAGGACAGAACTGCAGATGCTGGTTTAAACCGAAGGTAGACACAAAATGCTGGAGTAACTCAGTGGGCCAGGCAGCATCTCTGGAGAGAAGGTATGGGAGACTTTCGGGTCGAGACCCTTCTTCTGACTCTGCAGACTCTGGATTCAGTTTTCAGCCGATTGTTCAACAGATGCTGCCTCTTTGCTGTAAATCCGCTCCCCTCTCGAATTATGAACATCCGTGGAATGGACATCCCTACATACAAACCTGATATTACACTCAAAACTCCAATGTACCAACCTTATCTACCTGTGATGCCACCTTCAAGGAACTCTACCTGTACCCCTGGATCCCTCTGCTCTACAACAGAACCCTGCTATGTGCTGTGAAAGGCCTGCCCTGGTTAGACTTCCCAAAATGCAACACCTCACATTTATCTGCATTAAACTCCATTAATCATTCATCTTCCCACTTGCCAAACTGATCAAGATCCTGCTGTAAACTTTGATAATGATCTTTGCTAACTGCACTACCATCCACTTCTGTGTCATCTGCAAACTTCACGCCTTGCTCATTCCCATCCAAACCGCAGTGGGCCCAGCACTGCTCCCTGAGGCACTCCATTAGTCACAGGCGTCCAGTCTGAAAAACAACATTCCACCATCACCCTCTGCTTCTTTCCATTAAGCCAATTTGCTATCCAGTTGACTGGTTCTCCCTTGATACCATGTGATCCAACCTTCCAGAGCAGCCCAGCATGCAGAACCTTGTCAAACCTTGCTGAAATCCATATAGACAATGTCCACAGCTCTGCCCTCATCAACCTTTTTGTTCCCCCCTCTCTCTGCCTCCATTTTAGGAAGTTGTTCTTACACAGTCTAAGGTGCTTTTTGACACAGTTCATGAAAACACCAACAGGTTATATCTGCACATGGATATGGAACATGGTACAGGCAAAGGAATTAGTTTATCTTATCTTATCTTATCTTTAGGTTTATTATTATCATGTGTACTGTGGTAGAGTGAAGAGCTTTGTTTTGCATGCTATCCACAGAGATTGTGGGTCGAAGGGCCTGTAAAGTACACAAAGTGCTGGAGTAAATCAGTGGGTCAGGCAGCACATAGACATAGAGTGCTGGAGTAACTCAGTGGGTCAGGCAGCATATAGACATAGAGTGCTGGAGTAACTCATAGAACATAGAAAATAGGAGGCAATTCGGCCCTTCGAGCCTGCACCGCCATTCAATATGATCATGGCTGATCATCCAACTCGGTATCCTGTACCTGCCTTCTCTCCATACCCCTTGATCCCTCTAGCCACAAGGGCCACATCTAACTCCCTCTTAAATATAGCCAATGAACTGGCCTCAACTACCTTCTGTGGCAGAGAGTTCCAGAGATTCACCACTCTCTGTATGAAAAATGTTTTTCTCATCTCGGTCCTAAAGGATTTCCCCTCTATCCTTAAGCTGTGACCCTTCTCCTGGACTTCCCCAACATCGGGAACAATCTTCCTGCATCTAGCCTGTCCAACCCCTTAAGAATTTTGTAGGTTTCTATAAGATCCCCCCTCAATCTCCTAAATTCTAGCGAGTACAAACCGAGTCTATCCAGTACTGGAGCTGGAGAAACGTGATGTTTGGGTCGGGACCCTTCTTCAGACTGAAAGTAGAGGGGTTGGGAGGAAACTGGAGGTAAGAGAACAAGGCCTGTTCCAAAGCTGCACTGCTCTGTGTTCTAACCCTGTTGGAGGTATGCGAGTGATATTTGTACATTTGTTGACCAGGACAAAATCAACTGTGGACATCAGTAAAGAATGAAAGTTCATTACTCTTTCTTACATGTCCAGTTGACACAGAGGACCTGCCTTGGATCATCCCTTTTCCTCTCTCCTTCAGCCAAAGCTGGAGGTTGGCAGGAACCCAGTGATAAGGTGCCTTTGTGGGTCACAGCGACGGCTGAATTTCCTCAATAATGAAAACTCCAAACTGTTATCTTTGTGGAAATCAATTTTTTCCTCTTGCTTGCAGCTGTGAAATTCAACTGTGTTATCTGCCAATCCCAACACTCTAAGTCGAGGATTCTGGCCTTGGCCAAGGTGGGGAGTGTCAACTACTGATCCATTTCAGTGTGCAAAGCAAACACGATCTTTATGTATTCAGCAGAAATTAAAAATCCGTTAATGTAAGGGAGCCTCCTTCCAAAAGAAGGGTACTTGGCAATTCAGGGGAAAGATAAATTAAACAGGAGTGCCAATTTAAATATGATTAAATCTGCCCCTGTGATTGTTGTTCGTATTCCAAATAGATGCCAGTGAGAATGATTGTTGGGGCAAAATGTTTCTGCATAAAATATACTGTTGGCATGGTGATGCGGTTACTGATGCTGTTATCTTGCAGTTCTGGTAAACCGGGTTTGATCCTGATCTCCGTAACTGACTGCGTGGAGTTTGCAGGATCTGTGACTGTGTGGGTGTCAGCATTAGAACATATGAGAATAGGAACAGGAGTGAGCCAGTCTGCCCCTCAAACTTGCCCCACCATTCAATACAATTGTAGCTGACCTGCTCCAGCCCTCACCACCTCCTTCAGCTGGCCCAGTATCCTCCAACATCCCAACAATGTGCTGGTTGGCAGGTTAATTGACCCAATGTAAATCTCATGATATGTGGCAGAATTTGGGTCGGGATGTTGGGAATGTGGCAGAATCAGTGGGGGAATGGGGTAATCTCCGGCTGGCAAAGCCACGATGGGTCGAATGGCCTCCTATGTTGTATGGAGTTTTGAAATGGCTGCATGCTCAGTGAAGGGTGCACCGCGCAGTTCATAAGATCATGTTATAAGAGCAGAAATAGGTCATTCATCCCATCAATTTTATTCAGCCATTCAATCATGGCTATCCTTCCCCCTCAACCCCATTCTCCTGCCTCCCCCCCCCCCCCACATAATCCTTGCCACATGTACTAATCAAAAATGTATCAATCTCCAGCTAAGAAATATCCATTGACTTGGCCTCGAATGTGCCAATGAATTCTACAAATTCTACAAATTCATCACCCTCTGACTAAAGAAATCTCTCCGTATCTCCTTTCTAAAGGTATGTCTTATTCTGAGGCTATGGTCTCTGATCCTAGACTCTCCCACTAGTGGAAACATCCTCTCCACATCTGCTTTCTGCAACCCAAAAAGGCTTTGCTTTCTTCCCGGTAATTTATCGTACACCAGTGGTCCCAATTGCTCGAGGCTGGGCTTAGCTTTGCAGGTACCTGCTCATTCCGAGCGCCGAACAGGGGCTTTGGGGAGCCCAAAGCAGGACTGCAAACTGGGGCTTGGTCAGCAAGGCTTTCTTGCAACCTTTCGCCAGCTATGCCTGGCACTCTTCCCCCTCTGCTGCTGCCCTATCTTTGACTCTGCTGCTCTCCTTTGAACTGCATTTACTTGCCCAGCTGTTTGGAGGTGTTTGGTCTTTCATGAGTAACTAGCGGAACAAATCGCTTTATTTCAGCACCACAGCTTAACACTCAGTCACTGCCCTCGGGTTACCAAGCATCTCTCAGCATTCCAGTTATTTCATTTCTGGGGCCAGTTTTCTTCCAACTAAATTTTTGGAGTGATTAAAATATTAGATAAGGAAAGCTTTAGAAAAAATCCACTCGGAAGCCCATGAAAGGGCTGGGATTTCATACACCACCACCCCATGCATTCAATGTGATGAAACCGGATTAGTGTGTAATGAAACATTAAAAAGGTTCTAATGACTAAATAAAAGAGCACCTATGTTCTGAAAAGACCCTGCATTTCTGTGTTTTCTGTGGGATCCTGGTCAGAGTCTTGGTATTTTTTTTTTTGTTGGTGAAATCTTCTGTTAAACGTTTCTAATTAGTTAGGGCTCCTTTCCCTGAGTGAGGAATGCAGAAGTGTATTAGAAAGTTAACAACTATTAAGGACCTAATTTACAAGGGAATACTTTGGAAGCTGGGTTTTTTTTTTCTTGGAGCAAAGGAGGTTAAAGAGTAGATCTGATGAGAGAGGTTGAAAGTTATAATCAACTGCAGAAGGAGCTGTACTCCACATCTGACATGGGCTGTGCCTGTGCTGGGAATGTATGATGGCACATTGTAGAGGGAGCTCTAACTCTTTGTCTCTGCCCTGGGAGTATGTGGTGGGAGAGTGTGGAAGTAATGTCAAACTGTGTATAAGCCATCTGCCCCTGCCCTGGGAGTGTTTGATGGGGCAGTGAGCTTTACACTGTGTATAAGTCCTCTGCCCCTGTGTAGAAAGGAATTGCAGATGCTGGTTTATACCGAAGATAGGCACAAGTGTTGGAGTAGCTCGGTGGGTCAGGCAGCATCTCTGGAGAAAAAGGATGAATGACGTTTTGGGTCGGTACCTTTCTTATGACTGCTGCTTGAAGAAGAGTCCTGACCCAAAATGTCACCCATTCTTTTTCTCCAGAGATTCTGCCTGACCCCCTGAGTTACTCCAGCACTTTGTATCTTCTGCCCCTTCCATGGGAGTGTGTGATAGGTCATGTAAATGGCGCTTTATTTCTGTATCTATTGTGTCCTTTGCTGTCACTCCCTTGGGAAAACATGACAGGACAATGCTCAGGGAATTTACATTTTAACCAACCCAATACTTGCCCTGGAAGTGTTTAATATTGATATATTAGATGGTATGGAGTGTTAGAATTAACTTGTACCATATTAGTTACTGAATTAATATTCAGTGATATAGTAATTCTGTATTTACTGGTGTAAAGCATTAGCTCTGATCTTCAACAGTTAGAATGTGTAAATTAATATTCATTATATAGAGCGGTAATGTTAACATTCAATGGTGTGAGGTGTTAATGTTAACTTTCACTGATTTAGTTTAGTTTGGAGATACAGTGCGGAACAGGTCCTTCGGCCCACTGAGTCCGTACCGACTAGTGATCACCCTGTACACTAACACTATCCTACACACTAAGGACAATTTACAATTAGCCAAAGCCTAAAAACTTGCACATATTTGGAATGCCACTAGGGGCGCCGCATGATGGCAGCCTTTGCCTACAGTTTGTTTTTCCATCTTTTTAGTTATTTTTTGGTCTGTTTAAAAAGTATGTGTTGCAGTTTCCTAGTCTTTTTATGTGGGGGAGGTGGGTAGGGTAAGGGGGAAACCGTTTCCCAGTCACTTCCTGGCGTGGGTGTGACTATTCTCCGACTATTCTCCGAGTCGCATCTTTGCCCCTCCCCCCCACCAACTGAATTTGCACGGCCTTTCCTTCCGGAGACCGACAATAGCTCCAGCGGCGGCGCAAAAAACTGTATTCACAGTCGGCGGCGCTGGCTTCAACATCGCAAAGTCCTGGGATCCCTTTGCCGAGGGCCGCCAGCGTGAATCTCCGCCCAGCTCGGCCTGTGGACTTCGGGAGCCGCGGTCTCCGGTAAGAAGCGGCCGATTCGGAAGTCCAAGCCACTGAGGGTGTTCTTCCATTCCGACGTCGGAGTTCCATCATCCTGGCGAGAGGGCCTGAACATTGGGCCGCCCATAGCGGTGACTGCAGGGGGCTCTGGAGGCCCCAACCACGGGTGAACATCAAAGAGGAGGATGACTGAACTTTGGTGCCTTCCCTCACAGTGGAGAAACTTTGATTCCGTGTGTGGGGATGTTTATGTTATAGACTATCGTGTTCTGTGTTCCTTTTTTATTCGTAAGGCTGTATGGTAACCCCAGATTTCACTGTACTAATTGGTACATGTGATAATAAATGTTTCTTGAATCTTGAATGCGGGAGGAAACCGGAGCTTCCAGAGTAAACCAACATGGTTACGGGAAGAATGTAAAAACCACGGCTTTGATCCTGACAGCACCCATAGTCAGGACGGAAGCCAGGTCTCTGGCGCTGTAATGGTTTAATGGTCCTTTAAAGGCAGCAACTCTACCACTGTACTACCGTGCTGCCCTGGTGGAGCCATGAGTAGTACCATTCAGTGAAGTGGAGGTTTAATATCAACATTGAATGCTGTTGAATGATTGGATTAGTATTTGGTGCTCCAGAGGTTAATGTTAACCTTCAGTGACAGACAGTGAACGATAGCAACAGCCTTCAGTGATATTGAGGATTGTCTTTACCAGCGGAGAAAGTTAGTTGCGGCCTGGGGTGTTGCTTAACCATTCAGTGGATAGACACAAAAAGCTGGAGCAACTCAGTGGTACAGGCAGCATCTCTGGAGAGAAACTACCTGTCCCGCTGAGTTACTCCAGCTTTTTGTGTCTACCTTTGGTTTAAACCAGCATCTGCAGTTCCTTCCTAACCATTCAGTGGTCTGTAGTGTTAGAATGTGTGGGGTAGATAGCATGACCATTAATAATCAGTGACAAAAAGCATTTTATTAACATTTGCGATGTAGAACATCAAGTGAGAGTTAGTGAAGTGCAGTGTTGGTTTTACAAGTCAATGGTATCGAGCTTTCGACTTAATATCCAGCTGGATAGAGTGTTAGTATTGATAATCAGTGGTATAGAGTCCTCAAATCAACAGGGTCTTAGTATTGATGATCAGGGATGTAGAGATTTAGAATCAATACTCAGCTCTGCAGAGTGTTAGTATTGATAATTAGTGGTATGGTGCTTTAGAATGAACATTTTGTAGAGTGTTAACATTAACATTCAATGGACCGTTGGCATGAAGGGCCGTCACCATTGCCACTTCCTTCTTTAGTGTGTTGAAAGGTTAGTGGGCCTGCTGAGTCACTTGCTGGTCTCCTGAACTTCCACTCCTGGCACTCACACACTCGCCACCTGCCCAGGAAGCTCCCTCATTTTGGCAGGACACCGACGGCACCCATCCAGGCATTGCCCGAGAGCTTTCAATGTACATGGATGCTGAGTGACCAGAGGTCTCAGCTGAGTGAAAGCCCGGGAATTAACCAGGGAGAGGCTGGCCTGGGTGGATTGGGGAGATGGGAGAGGTTTTGTGGAAGGTGGGGGCAGGGTTGGGGAGTGTGTTGAGGAGGTGGGGTGGTTTGGGTGTGGGATTGGGAAGGTGCTTCGAACTAGACCATTGAGCCTGGTCTGAAACAAAAACTAAATGTCACCACTCATGATAAATAAAAGGAAAATAAACTTGGTCTTTCCTAATACTTTCTCCTGACTTTTATAACCCAGCCACTTCCCAAGGCAAAGAGAGGATTACTTTCATGCTGGCTGTAAACTGGAGATTAAGTTCCCCTGAACAAAGGCAATCAGCTTCTAAAGGAACCAGTCTGCTGAAGGGGGAAGATGGGCAAGCAGAAAATTGGATTTCGACTCTGGTCTACTTAATGGACCGGCCACATCAAACACTCCATGCCGGTTTCACCAGAGGAAGATCATCTGGGAGAATCTATTTCCATCGAGGTTGTTTTACCCAAATTTCTAAATGATGACGAAGAGAGAGAAAAATAGAACTGCAGATGCTGGAATTTTTAAATGAAAACAGAAAATACTGGGGGAAAAAAACTCGGCAAATCAGGCAGTATCTTCAGAAAGAGAAACGGATGAAGGGTCTTTGACCTGATTCAGCTGTTTCTCTCTCCACAGGTGCTGCCTGACGTGCTGAGTGTTTTCAACATTTTTCTGTTTTTTGTTACCTAAATTCCTGGCTTCTCAAGTGGAGGAAAGAAATGGGTGCAATGATCGTGCATCCACCTGTAAAATCCAAAGTTCCATGTGGAGGAATAATGGAGCATCTTCACTGTTTTAACAGTATCCTGGGAGCTGCACACTTTACAAGGGGAGTAACATCACCTCAATAAAGCAGCAGGCATTGTCCGTATCATAGTGAGCCATCGGGGAGTGGGCCCAAAATGGCCGATCAGCAACACTGCATTAAGGCTGTAGTTTGGTGTAAGTCCACTGCTTGGCTCTGTAAGAGAGGTCTGGGTGCAGGGGGAGGAGGGCAAGTTCAGTCTGGTGTCCTGGGTAAGTGGTGACTTTTGATGTCCAAGGTTTGCTAGATTTCCAGCTAGGCTTCCTCGGCAGCTCCAAGCCGACTCCGAAATAGACAAAAGATACTCACAAAGTGCTTGAGTAACTCAGCGGGTCAGGTATCATCTCGGTAGAACATTAACAGCGACGTTTCACCTTCTGCAGACTGAATGATGGAGGTGGGAGGGCTCTATGGTCGTGGGAGGCTCTTAAGGCCTTCCTGGTGGTGGATGGAGGTGTAGAGGAACTAAATATCCATGGTAAAGATAAGGGAACGGGGGCCTGGAAACCAAATGTTATTAAAGAGTCTGCGGTCAAGAAAGAAATGGAGGACCTTAAGAAATGAGAAAGACAAGACGGGCCATACTCCAGGTGAAAGTTCCTCAGCTCCACTGGAACTGACCCTACTAGCAATCTGTGATATCCCTTCCAATTGATGTTGGCAAAGAGCAGCATAGTGGCGCAGCAGTAGAGTTGCTGCTTTACTGCACCAGAGACCTGGGTTCGATCCTGACTACAGGTGCTATCTGTACAGAGTACATTCTCCCTGTGACCATAAGTGTTTTCTCCAGTTGCTTCGGTTTCCTCCCATATCCCAAGGATGTGCTAATTTGTAGGTTGATTGGCTTCTATGAATTGCCCCTAGTGTGTAGGATATAACTAGTCGGTGATACTGGCCACTTGGTGGGCCGAAGGGCCTGTTTCTACACTGTATCTCTGAATTAAACTAAATGTCATGGCGGTTTTTACAATAGCATGCTATATTTTTCTCAAAGAAATTCCTCAAGGAAAGCCATCACTCGCAGTTATCCAACTGGGAAGTGATTTTATCTTGTGTTGTCATCCGACCACTAGAGGGAGCTGATATCATTATGATCACAGCTTCATCTGTCCCAACAGGGATGACCACTTCTCCTTATCCCAATGTGGATGAAGTCACATGGTCAGAATAAATACACCATTAATAACATTTCCACATTGACCCCAATCTATGTGATGGTTCTCCTGCCTGTTGTGAAAGGCACAGCTTAGTTTGCATTGGGACATCATCAATAAATGGTAGCATTGTTTCCGAGGTGGGACTGTAAATAGTCATATGTGTGGGTGAGATAGTAGGTTGCGGGGTGATAGGTGGAGGAATGAGAGCCTGCAAAAGCCTGATGGGCCAAATAGCCTTCTTCCTAGTTGCAAAAATTTTCACCCAGAGAGTGGTGAATCTCTGGAATTCTCTGCCACAGAAGGTAGTTGAGGCCAGTTCATTGGCTATATTTAAGAGGGAATTAGATGTGGCCCTTGTGGCTAAGGGGATCGGGGTATGGAGAGAAGGCAGGTACGGGATATTGAGTTGGATGATCAGCCATGATCATATTGAATGGCCTACTCCTGCACCTATTTACTGTGTTTCTATGTTGTGTCCTTCTGTCGGTGAGGAAACCCCTGGTCCAGCTGATGTTGGATTATGGATTCTGTGGTCTTTTGCAGCACCCATGTATTCTAGTAATGAGACAATCTGTCTCCGTGTTGGCATCTCAAATATCTTTTGTTAGAGTTTTAAAAACAGGACTGTGCAATGGTGGGGTTGGGAGAAGTAACATGGTTGGAATAGGGGTAAGGGTCTGAAGAAGTATCCAAACCCGAAACGTCACCTATCCATGCTCTTCAGAGATGGTGCCTGAGCGTTAAGTTACTCCAGCACATTGTGTCCTTTAGATATCTCAAATAGAGGAGTACCAACCGGCATCTGGCTCAGAATGGCTGCATTACAACCATGCAACCTCATGCATAGTCCACCAGTGTTAACACTCATTTCTTCCCTTATCTTTAGAATTCTCTACCCCAGAGAGCAGTTGAGGCAAATTCATTGAATATATTCAATGCATAGTCATTGATGGTCATCAGAATCAGGGGCACTGTGCAGGGAGCAGGAATGTAGTGTTGAGCCAAGATTACAATATCCAGGATCTTAATGAATGGCAGAGCAGGCTGATGGGTCTACTCCTGCTTCTTATTAGAAGCAGGAAAGTAAGATGACCAAGTTTAGATATTCTATGATTTCATCTTTACTTTAGTTTAGTTTAGAGATACATCCCGCAAACAGGCCCTTTGGCCCACTGAGTCCGCCGCGACTAGCATTCAGGTACACTAGGGTCAATATGCAATCTTTTATCGAAGCCAATTAACCTATAAACCTCTACGTCTTTTAAGCGTGAGAGGAAACCAGAGCACCCAGGTAAAACCTATGCGGTCACGGAAAGAACGTGCAAACTCCATACAGACAGCACTTTGTCATCAGGATTGAACCCAGGTCTCTGGTGCTGTAAGACAGCAACTCTACCACTGCGCCACTGTGCCACCCTTCTCAGGACGTCGTTGGGGTCATGGATAACTTGCTACCACTCCTGGTTTTTCCGGTCCTGAGATGGAGGAACTCGCACTCTTCCACTGATGGTGCAGGAAGCGGTTGAAAGGATATGTGGGTGAGCGGGTGTGTATTTTGTGATATGGTGCTCTCCTGCCGCTTCTGGAGCACCTGGGGATATTGCAATTCTTCAAGGAGGCTTTGTTCCCCTTGTACTCTTCCTGTGATAGAGTAAAGATTTGTTTCAAGAGTCCAGTGTCAGGCATGTGAATGAATGGATGAAACTAGAAGAGCGTCGGCTTGGGGGAGGAGGGTCCCGACCCGAAACGCCACCTATCCACGTACTCCAGAGATGCTGCCTGTTCCACTGAGTGACTCCAGCAATTTATGTCATTAATTAGCCCTTTGAATGAAATAGTTAGGAATCTGTTGTCCAAGTGTTAGGTGGTATCTTTCCAGTGGCTTTGGAAACCTGCCATAGATAGTTCAGGGTAGACAGAAATGCTGGAGAAACTCATTTCTGTGAGGCAGCATCTATGGAGCGAAGGAAATGGGCGACGTTTCGGGTCGAGACCCTTCTTCAGCCTGATGGGGGGTGGGGGGGAGCTGGAAGAAGAAAGGAAGAGGCGGGGACAGTGGGCTGTGGGAGAGCTGGGAAGGGGAGGGGAAAGAAGGAGAAAGCAGGGACTACCTGAAATTGGTGAAGTCAATGTTTATACTGCTGGGGTGTAAACTACCCAAGCAAAATATAAGGTGCTGCTCCTCCAATTTACGGTGGGCCATGGAGGAAGCCCAGGACAGAAAAGTGCTGAGCCACCGGGAGATCAGGTTGGTTATTGCGAACTGAGTGTAGGTGTTGGGCGAAGCCATCGCCAAGCCTACGCTTGGTCTCACCGATGTAGCGAAGCTGACATCTAGAGCAGCGGATGCAATAGATGAGGTAGGAGGAGGTGCAGGTGAACCTCTGCCGCACCTGGAAAGACTGCTTGGGTCCTTGGATGGAGTCAAGGGGGGAGGTAAAGCGACACGTGTAGCATTTCCTGTGGTTGCAATGGAAAGTGCCAGGAGAGGGGGCGGTTTGGGTGGGAAGGGACAAATTGACCAGGGAGTTACGGAGGGAGCGGTCTCTGCAGACGGGAGGAGATGGGAAGATGTGGCCAGTGATGGGATCCCGTTGGAGGTGGCGAAAATGTCAGAAGATTATTTGTTGTATGTGACGGGTGGAAGGTGAGGACAAGGGGGATTCTGCCCTTGTTACGAGTGGGGGGGGGATGAGGAGCGAGTGGAGCTACGGGATATAGAAGAGACTCTGGTGAGAGCCTCATCTATAGTAGAAGAGGGGAACTCCCGTTCCCTGAAGAATGAGGACATCTCCGATACCCTGGTGTGGAACACCTCATCCTGGGTGCTGATGCGGCGTAGAAGGAGGAATTGGAAGTAGGGGATGGAGTCCTTACAGGAGGCAGGGTGGGAAGAAGGGTAGTCTAGATAGCAATGGGAGTCGGTAGGTTTATAGTAGATGTTGGTCAGTAGTCTTTCACCTGCGATGGAGATAGTGAGGTCTAGAAACGGTAGGGAGATGTCGGAAATGGTCCAGGTGCATTTGAGTGCCGGATGGAAGTTAGTGGTGAAATGGATGAAGTCAGTGAGTTGTGTGTGGGTGCAGGAGGTGGCACCAATGCGGTCGTCGATGTAGCGGAGGTAGAGTTCCGGTAATAGGGCCATGGTATGCCTCAAACAAGGATTGTTCGACGTACCCTACGAAGAGGCAGGCATAGCTTGAGCAAGATACATCTTGGATTTGGAGGAAATGGGAGGAGTCAAAATTCATAGATGGTTCAGGAATCAGAATCTGTTCGGAAGAGCAGGGATCCCTTTAGGTGGACAGTTTTGTGCCTGTTCTGAGGCACAAACACCCCTGTGTTGGGGCATTGACGGTGATGGGAAATGTCATCAACTTCGCTGTGAGGTGGCTCCCGGGATCTGGTAAGTGATCCGTGTATTCCAGGTGTTCACTGTGAACCTTTATTGCTGGACAGCAGAGTGGTGTGATGGGGACTGGGTGATTGAGGGCCTTTGTCCTGCAGATGTTGAGTGTAAACATACAATTCCCGGGAGACCTTTGATTGTACTATCCATTGCCCTCTGGAAAATAACTGGATCTGACATTATCCCAGATGGAAGCCTGTTACAGTGGAGCAATCCAAGGGATTAATTATCGAGTGATCCTTTGAGCTGCTGTCTAACTTGATCAGCTGGTAAGTGTGTGACACATCGGGGGTTGTGAAGATCCGTCTTTCTCTGAGCGAGCGCACAAGGTGAGGGATATCTGTCCCACTCTGCTTCTGTGTTGACGGTGGCCCTATGGTGAGAACATGTCCCAATAACACTATCTGTCTGCTCTTCAGGAATGATTAGTATAGCCCCAGTCTCAATGCTCAAAAGGATGTACAGTGGTGCAGCTGGTAGAACCACTGCTTCTCGGCTCTTATGATCCGTGATCAATCCTAAACTCAGTGCTGACTGTGTGAAGTTTGCATGTTCTTCCTGTGACTGCATGGCTTTCCCTTGGATGCTCTGGGGTTTTCTCTCACTTGCCTAAGACATGCTGGCTGGGGTGGGGGTGGGGCGGCTGGGGGGGGTTATTTGGCTGCTATATATTCTCCCTAGTGTAAGCAGGTGGCTGGAGACCTGGTGTAGTTAAAAGGCAGGTGAGAAGAACTAAATGTCTGTTTGATGGTCAACATGGGCCAAAGAGCGTGCTTTTCTGTTGAGTACCTGCATGAATATGAAACAGTTTCTTCATGCTTGTAATCTTGCTTTGCTGTTATTATCTTGGATACCTATGTCTGGCATGAGAATGTTAATGCCAGGTCTAGAATAATAAGAAAAGGGAGCTTTGCTTCACTTTCATAACTTTAGTTTACCATAATTTTACAGAAACCAGTTAAACTACAAACCTGTATGTCTTTGGAGTGTGGGAGGAAACCGGAGCACCATACAGGAGAGAAGGTACAAATTCCGTACAGGCAGCAACCTGTGTCAGGATCAAAGCCGGGTCTCTGGCGCTGTAAGTCAGTAACTTTACCGCTGCGCCACCGTGCCGCCCCACTACTTCTCCCTCTAATTTCACACATGCCTGTCATCTTGATCCTTTTTCCAAGAATGATGTAGGCCACATAACGCTCTGAACTTCACAGCATTATCTGGTCAAGTTGTTTAATTTCCTGCTCATGCATCATCGATATTACAGCACTGGTGTCAACTTCCATTAGTATTCTCTTTCTTTCAATGTGCACTTCTACATAGAAAGGTTCAGTAGAATTCTGGAAACGTAAATGGCCTACAAGAAGCATTTGGTCACCAACCTCATTACTTAGACTTTGTATAATTTACTTTCCTTCCCTATGGAGGCGGTACAGTTGCGCAGAGGTAGAGTTGCTGACTTTGGGTGTTGCCTGCACGGAGTTTATACGTTCTCGCTGTGACAGTGTGAGTTTCCTCTGGGTGATCTGGTTTCCTCCCACATTCCAAAGACATGTAGGTTTCTGTAGATAGTCCCTAGTGTTTCTGATAGAACTAGTGTGAACGGGTAATTGCTGGTCGGCGTGGACATGGTGGGCCTGAAGGGTCTGTTTCCACGCTGCAGATCTAAATGAAACAAACTGAAATGAAACTAAACTAAACTATTGGCTTCACACTTGGTCCAGTGAAATCATAATCCATCTTTTCCATGCTTTACCTGAAGTATTGGGAAGACCCAGTACTACTGAGAGCACTACACATGGCCACTACAATAAACACCACCACCTAAATGAGGCATGTACAAAGGGAAGAGTCACTTAGTTGTACAGGATAGAAATAGACCTTTTGGTTTACTGAGTCCACACTGACCATCAATTACCTATAGTAGTATTTTATCCCATTTATCAGTATCTGGTCTATAAATCTTCTGTGTCCTCACTGTATCCCAAAACCAATAGATTATAGCTGTGGTTAGTATTGTGCGGTATTCAATTTGGTACTGGTTCCCTCAAAGCTGCTTATTGCTTGTGATGGGGAACAATAGAGATTATGAAGTGAACCTAGAAATTCTTTTGTATTCATTCGTGGGGTGCCACGGTGGCGCAGCGGTAGAGTTGCTGTCTTACAGTGCCAGGGACCAGGGTTCAATCCTGACCACGGGGTGTTGCCTTTTTCAGAGTTTGTACGTTCTCCTTGCGACCATGTGCATTTTCGTGCTCCGGTTTCCTCCCACACTCCAAACACGTGCAGGTTTGTAGGTTAAATAGCTTTGGTAAAATTATAAATTGTCCCTAGTGTGTAGGATTGTGCTAGTGTAAGGAGCGATTGATTGCTGGTCGGCCTGGACTCGGTGGGCCGAAGGGCCTGTTTCCATGCTGTATCTCTAAACTAAACTAAGTTAAAAATGAAAATCGAGAAAAAAAACTGCAGATGCTGGAAATCTGAAACAAAAGCAGATAATGCCGGAACCACTCAAGCAATGTCTGTGGGAAGAGAAACGTTTTGGATCTGTGAGCCCTTTGTCCCCTGGTTTTAAAGGTCAAACCAGGTTGTGCCATCAGATTGCCTCTGTGAATCACTGCCTGTGTAATGTGTTTAGGCAGGGACATATTTCTGGGCAAGCTTTTTGACAGAAGAGCTTGAATGGAAGACAATGCTGAGAGACCTCCCCCCACCCCCCCCCCTCTGCTGGTCCTCCTGTTCCCGCACATCTCAAGATGCAAGCCCACCTCGAGCAAAGCGGAGTCTGAAACAAAGCATAAGGCATTCCACTCGCCGACCTTTACAAGACTGCCGTCTTGTCAACAGAAGCATCTCCACAAACGGCTGCATTGTGGAAGGGGCATTGAGGGCTGCTCCCCACCGGCAGGGGTGCTTGTTGTGGGGACCCAGCCTTTGTGTGCGATTGACTGGATGGTCTCCGGGAATCCATCAGTCAGAGCGAGTTCACCTCTGGCAGAGGATTTTAGCAGCCCAGCAGGGAATAGATATATGAAAACATGTTGGGAAAAAAAAACACCCAGCCTTGCCCTGGTCTCCGTGTCCTGATGATGGGGGCCTGTCATTTAGCCATTTATCTCTTGCCCGCTGGGATTTTGCCAATGTGTGTGTAACACGAGCTGACGTGTTTCTAAAGTGCCTTTAATCACCTGCCCTAGAGTTCTGTAGCCAGCAGGGGGTTAATAATCCAGGACAAACCTCTGGGCAGCAATTCATCTGTTCTGTCAGTCCAGAGTTGGCCAAGGAGCCTTTGCAGACACGGGAGTCTAATTCTACTCAAAGTGATAGGGCAGGTTCTTTAGAATAGATCGGTATTTTATTTATAGATATGTACATGTTGTAACACAAATCATAAGTTTGTGCTTATGATTGCAAATATGTCTTCAAAAGAAAACACACAATGTTATGCATTTCCAGACGCAAGTACTGTTCAAAAGTGAAAATCTCCAGGATTGTAGAGCATAACTTCTCAAGCACTAAAATATATATATATATATATAAAAAAAAAAAATAAAAAAAAAAAAAATATATATATATATATATATATAGACGCATCATTTGATTAGCTTGCCTGATATTCATCTGTCCTCTATTTGCTGAATCCCCCCTCCTTCTCTTTTCCTTTCCCAATGCTTATGTCTACGTACATGTATGACTGCCTATCCTAACCTGTCCCCTCCCACAACTTATGTTTGTACTCACTGTTCTGTCACCGATTACCTTTGCTGCTTGTCTGTATTTGACATATGAATCTGCCAAGCTACCCATGTCTTTTTATCTTAATTGCTGGGTCCCTCTGTGTAAGTCCATGGATGGATCTGTGTGTGTTTGTTTATGTCTTATGCATAGATCTGTGTATACTGTTTATCTATCTGTGTGCATGGGTCTAGGGATGTATCCTTGTATTTGGGGTGGTGTGTGTATACAACTCTGTGTTTGCTTTAGTGTGTGTGTGTGTGCATGTGTGTTTGTGTGTGTGTGTGTGGGGGGTTGTATGTGTGTGTGAATGAGATGGGTGGTAGAGGCAAAGGAAAGGGGGAGCTGGAAGGAGCTAAGTGGGAGAGGAGGTGGCTAACGATGATGTAGTCAAGTATGTACGTGAATGGAAGGTTGCAGAATGGGTGTGGGTGAAATCAAAGGATTCTCAGACGGGGTGTGAAGGTAAGGGTGGGAGTGAAGAGAGAGGGTAAAATTGGGATATAAAGAGACGCAGGTGAGGGGAAGGGAGCTGAGAGGGCAGGGTGTGAAGGATGAATTGACGGAGGGGCTAGGAAAGAGTGGGACCTGGGCGAGAGACTGAAGGAGGATGAGTTGAGGAGAGAGGTTGAGTAAAGGAGAGGGTGATGAGGAAGGTTGAACAAGGAGGAAGGTTGAATGGAAGAATGAAACTGGGAAGAAAGTTAGGTGAGGGGAGCTGAAGGAAGGTTAGACAAGGCAGGAGTGTTGAGGAAGAGATGAACAAGAGTTTTGTGTGTTTGTGTGTGCATCTGTGTGTATGACTGTGTGAACACATGTGTAATTGTATGTGTGTGTGTATGGCCATGTGTATGTGTTTAGGACCGTGAATGTGCATGTGTATGTGTGACAGTGTGTGCATGTAACTGTGTGTGACTGAGTGTGTATGTGAGAGGATGTGTGACGTGTGTGTGACTGAGTGCATGTGTATGTATGTGTGTGATTGTGTGTACGTATGAGACGATCTCACCATGACGTGATTCACTGTGGATTTTTCTCACTATCTCTCTATCCTGAACACATCAATGGTTAGATGCCAGTGTCAAAGAGTGAGACAGTGTGGGGAAATAAGGCCTTTCAGCCCTATTTGTCCACACTGACCAACATGTCCCACCTGCTTGCGTTTGG
Source organism: Leucoraja erinaceus (assembly GCF_028641065.1). Taxonomy (NCBI): domain Eukaryota; kingdom Metazoa; phylum Chordata; class Chondrichthyes; order Rajiformes; family Rajidae; genus Leucoraja; species Leucoraja erinaceus. The sequence goes on from NC_073386.1 coordinate 39,989,211, forward strand.
TTCATACCCCTCCAAACCTGTGCTATCCATGTACCTGTCTAACTGTTTCTTAAATGTTGGGATAGACCCTTCCTCAACTACCTCCTCTGGCAGCTTGTTCCTTTGTGGGAAAAGGTTACCCCTCAGATTCCTGTTAAATCTTGTCCCCTTCACCTTAAAACAGGCTCTGCGGCCCACCGAGTCCATGCTGACCAATGTATAGGATAATACTCCACTGAATGAGGAGCTGTCTCCAGGCTGAGGTATTAAATTAAACTCCATTCACCCTCCCAACTGGAATTCACACTCTCCTGAATGAGACAAATAGGAATTCAGTTCTGAGGAAGGTAGTTTCTTCCCAGCTGTTATCAGGCAATTGAACCATCCTGCCAACAATATGAGAGCAGTCCTTTGCTACTATCTACCTCACTGGAGACCCTCGGCCTATCTTTGATTGGACTTTACTAGTTTAAACTTGCATTAAATGTTATTTATGTTATTCCCTTTATCATGTATCTGCACACGGTGTCCATTGTCTGGTTAGCACGCAACTAAAGCTTTTCACTGTACCTCGGTACACGGGACAATAGACTAAACTCAACTCAAACTCAGCACACTTTTTTTTCCTCCTTCAACATCTGTGAGGCAGCTGGAAAAATAAAAGCTGGTCAGATGCAAAAATAGAACGGGCCGGAAATACTTGGCAAATCAAGTAGCGTTTGCAGGAACTATCATCTGTAAAGTGGAGGGTCTTTTCATTTATTCCAATCCTATCCCAATTGGACCATGCTTTGCGCAGTTTGGCACCAATGATTCATGCTCTCCAACTCCGGCTACAAAATAAGGCCCTGGCCAACAGTGACGTGTTATGGGACACCCCGAGGTTAGAAAGGTGCATTATAAATGCAAGTTCTTCCTTTCCAAGTAAATCTTTGGCTGAAATCTGTCTCCAGGCTTATCCTTTCCATTCTGCTGACTCTTGGGCAGTGCAGCCAAATCAACCATTTTGCCTCCTGCACAGTCTCTTCTTGGCTTCTGAAGTTGTCGAGGGCATTGCATGTTTGGCACCGTTTCCCCTCAGTACTGCCCTCAGGAAAGCTGCGCTCTGTTTCCTGGCAAAGGCCAACCCAACAAACTTATATAAGAAGCTGTATCATAGCGGCCCGTTCTTGAATAACGGTTGAGCACATCAGCGGAGAGATCTTGTCAGCTTCAAACGGCCCTGGGTATCATAACAACACATGAACCAAAGGGAGTATCAAATTAACATTGTCCCATAGGATGCAAGGGAGGCTGTAGGGGGCAAGCTACAAGTTTCAGTTGTTTTGCCATTGAAACCTGTTAACCAGATGTGTGATAGTTTAAACAAATCGTATATGAGCTCTTGAAAAAGACATGGGTTATCACAGAATATTTCAGCCAATGTGAAGTGTGATTTACCTTTGGGTGAATGGTGTTAGACACAGCCCTGATTGAAGTAAGGTAATGAAGATTAGGGAAAATGCAGAGATTGGACTGGGTGTGAGTGTTACAGTTATGGGGGGAGACTGGCTCGGCTGGGTAGTTGTCTCAGAACAAAGGGTGATTGGTGTGATCAAAACTATGCTCGACATGATGAACAGGAAGGGCCTGTTTTGCTTTCTGAGGTTGATAAACAGTTGTTTGAAGAACTCGATGAAATCTGAGGAAAAAGATATTACTTTAAGGGAGATGGGGAACTCATTCCCTGAAAGGGTGGTGGAGGGAGAAACCTCATCCAATATTTCAAAAGCATCTGCATGACCTTCCTAAGAACCGTAGACTGCAATCTAATAGTTGAGTGCCCGGCAGGGAGAGTAACCCCGGTCAGCTCGGTGGCGCAGTGGTAGAGTTGATCTGGGTGCTGTCTGTACTGAGGTTGTATGTTCTTTCTGTGACCTGCATGTGTTTTCCCCGGGTGCTCCAGTTTCCTACCACACTTTAAAGATGTACAGGTTTGTAGGTTAATTGGCTTTGGTCAAGCAATTGACAATTGTCTGTAGGTTGTGTGCAGGCTAACGTGCGGGGATCGCTGGTCGGCGCGGTCAAAGGGCCTGTTTCCACGCTGTATCTCTACACTAAATGGTTCTATTTTGGGCTAGCATGGGCCTTTGGACTGAATAGCCTCCTCTGCATGGTATACTTCAAATTCTATGCACAAGGTCTGTGGCTGGGCTTTCCCACTTTGATTTTGATAGTTAGAGGTCAAGGCTATTGTTTGTAACAGTTTTCTAATCCAAGGTTAATGCTATTGGGGTTAGTTCAGTTTATTGTCATGTGTACAGTGAAAAGCAGGGGGTGCTTACAGACCTTCAGAACATCACACTGGAGGGCTTTTGGGGTCCACAGGGGTATCGTTGATAGGCATAACGTTACTTCATCCTATCATGGAGGAGAAAAGGTCCAAATAATGTACATGTCAATTGAGCAATAAGATGCAGTGGAAAGGATGCAGCACTATATTATAACTGCCAGACCATTCAGGGTGACTAAACTATTTACAAAGCAGCTGAATAAGTGTTGTGAGCTTTGTCACCTGCCAAAGGGGATATTTTGTTGTCTAAATGAGGATACAGCTCAACACTTTATAGTTAACTCTTAGGAAATGTAGTATGTGCAGGAAGGAACTGCAGATGCTGGGTTACACTGAAGATAGACGTATGAATGAATAGGACCTATTCATTTTCTCCAGAGATGCTGCCTGACCCGCTGAGTTTCTCCAGCTTTTTGCGTCTATCTCAGGAAATGTAACCACGTGTTGCTCTTTATTCTGATTCCGCCCCCTTTTTCTCCTCCCATTCTAATTCAGCTAAGCTTCTTAAACAAGTTCAAAAGATATAATAAGCATTGGCTCTTTTATTTAAAAGCTTTGAACATTCTAAGAAAGCCAACTCGGGTTTGGGGACTATCCAGCTAAATTGTGCTGAAGTATATTAGCCTGGTGTCAAAGTTGTACACACAAATGATTAGAGGTGAGAAACATCATCAGTCTTTAACAATTGCAGATTTTTTTTTCACTACCGGTGTTTTGTTTTTAGACATAGGTCTTTGGGAGTTGGATCAAGAGCCCTGCATCTTGACACTGATATATTTAAAGCAGTCTTATTGACTTTAAGTTGTGTGCCTGCAAAATTAAAGCCGATTGTGAGGCACACTGCCTTTCAATGGGATTATGTTGCCTCATCCCATTGTTTTGATGCCCCTTGGGATAGACATGAGGTTGGTTTCATAGACCAAACGTTGACATCTAACAGGATTCCGATGTAGATTCCGGCAGGGGAATTCAAAGGCGGTCAAGTGTTTCTGAATTTGTTCCGTTCTCATCTAATCTGATCCACGGCTCCTTTATATGACAGCTTTGCTGCAGATGGCAGCCAGACGTTAATAGCTGTGGTGCAGAGTAAATTAGGCCATTCTTGCCTAACCAAAGGACGGGCCTAACTGAAATATTCACAGTGCTCACTTACACTAGTGGTGCAGCAGCTTGAAATTAGACATCCATAAGTGAATGCTGACAACTGGCACATTCTAGTGTGCAGAACAACGTGCTGAGAGAATGAAGCACAGTACAGCCACCACGGAGGCTCTGTGGGGAAGGACCGCAATCTAGGATCCTGTTGATACTGGACACCAAGGGGCATTGGTGACAGCCTCACAAATGTTCCACTGGTGCAAGGATTAAATATGAAACATCGGCGACCTTGATTTAATGTAAGTCTGTGTATTAAATGGCCTAGTTCATGTGGCCAAGGGGATCAGAGGGTATGGAGAGAAGGCAGGTACGGGATGCTGAGTTGATGATCAGCCATGATCATATTGAATGGCGGTGCAGGCTCGAAGGGCCGAATGGCCTACTCCTGCACCTAATTTCTATGTTTCTATAAAGAAAATTATGTTGCATTTACTGTTATTTTAATTTAGTTTAGTTCAGTTTAGCTTAGAGATACAGTTTGGAAACGGGCCCTATGGCCCACCGAGTCCATGCTGACCAGTGATCACCTGTACACGAGTTCTATCCTACACACACACACGTCGGAGGAAACCGGAGCACCCAGAGGAAATCCACCCGGTCACAGGGAGAACGTACAAACTCCGTACCGACAGCACATGTAGTGCCAGCACCTGGAACTCTGGCGCTGTAAGGCAGCAACTCCACCCCTGTGCCACCTTATTTGGGGGAAAAGTAGTAGCCAGCAGGTTTGCTACTGGACATTTTGGCCATTATAAGACTGCAACCCACCATGGCAGATCAAGTAAATGAAGTTGGTCAGATAAGTAAACTATGGACCAATCCAACTGCGAAAGCTGTTATAAACACCTAGGTTTCAGGGAAGGGAACTTAGTCTGATGTACTGCCCCATCCTTAAAGCCCCCGGGATAACGGAAGATGGGCAATAAATATGTTGAATTGTAAATACGAGTGGAGAAATTTGGGTTGGAGCAAAAACAGGTCGCAAGGAGATTTGATGGAAGTGTACATGATCCAGAATGTTTCAATTGAGGAACGCTGCCTCATAAGTTGTTTGTTTAAGGATCGAGAATAGAGATTCAAAACAAGAGTATATGAGAGATGTGAGGCATGAATTCTGTACAGAGAGGGTGATGTTCTGGAACAAAGGTGGTGGAGGCAGCATTAAGCGAGACTTGCAAAAGAGAACGCAAAGGGAATAACTTTCAGGGCTGTGGGGAACAATTAGCGGTATGGGACTGATGGTATTGTTCTACCAGGAGCTGGCATGGGCTCGATGGGCTGAATGGCCCCATTGTGTTGTAACCGTATGATTGTGCAGTTCTAAATGAGACTTTGTCACGTGCAAATGGAGCTCTTGCCATGTGGACCTTCCCCAGCTACTGGCAATGTTTCCAGTAGCAGAAGTGAAGACTGCAACCTACAACTTCCAAACCGTTTGACAAGTAGGGGCTTGCTGGCAATCTGTTATTGGCTTGGGGCTGTGCAATCCACACTGGTATGAATTCCCCTGTCTGGCGCGACTTCAGGCTCCAGTCAATGGTAGGGGTTTGGTCTCATCACACCAAGGTGTCCCCATTCTGGAGATGTCAGGAAGCAATCGCTAGTTCCATCGTCCCAGCAGCCCTGAGTCACAATGATGGACACACACACACACATTGAGTCAGCTATTCCAGGATTCTGGATTCAACTGTATAAATTCCAGCAGGAACCTGTTAGCAAGAAATCTTTGCTTCCTCCTGGTGCTTTCAGCGTTTTGCATTATATTAGATGACAGAGCTTGGTTCAGGCAATTGGTGCAGTGCAGGACTGGATCAAAGTTGAACGTGCACTGTTGTCAGAATCCCTTGAATCCCTCTGAAGACCCATCCCTCAGGTTGATGTAAAAGAACCTGTGGCAATATGTCAGAGAAATGCAGAGCTGTTACTCCTGGTGCTCTGGTGGATATTTATCACTGAAAACAGATGATATTGTTACTGTCACAGCATGGGTGTTGAGGCATACATTTAGCCATCTGCAAATCTTATGGTGGAATAATGTTTGCATTTCAAAATGTCATGTCAATATTTCATTACAACATAGAAGGAGGCCGTTCAGCCCATTGAGTCTATACTGACTCTCTGAGTAATCCCATCAATCTCATTCTACCATTTATATCTTGGTAACCTATTCACTCACTGATCCATCAACTCCCCCCAGTTCCTCTGCAAATCACCCATGATGGGGGTAATTTATTAACCATAAACAACCAAACTGCACAACTCTGGGCTTTGGGCAGAAACATGGGGGAAATCCATGCGGTCACATGGAGAACATGCAAACTCCACACACACAGTGCTGGAATCCAGATCACTGGAGCTGTGAGGCAGCATCAACCTCTGCTGCACCTGTGTGCTGCCCTCATTGGTTAAAGAGCAGATGCCTTGTGGTGGAGGAAGGTGCACTATAAATGCATGTCTCCTCCCTTGTTCTAATTAAAAGAGAGCAATATTCAGAAGGACCCAGTAACTATTTGACTTTACCTTTGGGTGGTGCAGTGGTACAGCAGTCAGAGCTGCTTCCTCACAGCCCCAGAGACACTGGTTCAATCCTGACCTTGGGTGCTGTCTGCATGGAGTTTGTGTGTTCCCTCTGCGATTGTGTGGCTTTCCTCCAGATGGTCTAGTTTCCTTGCATATTCCAAGGATGGGTTAATTGCCCACAATAATTCCCCCCTGGTGTGTAGGTAGAATGTAGGAGGTGCAGCAGGAAGGGGAGTTGATGGGAATGTGGGGAGAAGTAAAAAAAATTGTATTCGTTAAAACATGCGTGTGGTCTAGATGGGCTGCAGGTCTGTGTTGTATGACTCTGTGATGCTGTCCTGCTACATGAGTTAGTTTAGCACATGTACCGAGGTACAGTGAAAAGCTTTATTGTTGTGTGCGAACCAGTCAGCGGAAAGACAATACATGATTACAATCGAGCCATCCACAATGTACAGATACATGATGAGTATCCACACCGATGCTCTAACTTGCATACTCGCTGAAATACATTGAAAGACCAGTAGGTTGGGGGGAATGGGGTGGTGCGGAGGCTGACTGTTGCTTTCAGAAGCGTTGGCCTTTGAGCTTGACGCTGACAGCTTACTCTTGACAGTAATTGCCGTGTCCTCTCATTTCTTAATCATTGATTTTCCTCTACCGAGGGTCCCGGGAGAGAGCGATCCTTCTCACTGCCTCGGCTCCGAGTAATGAAAAAACAAGGGCAGTGTGCGGCCTGGAGCCAGGGCGGCCATAGGGCACAGTCTTTATTGCTTTGTTCTTCAGGGCAGCAGTGGGTGCCTCCACAGGGAGCTGAAGAGAGAATATTACGGTGATTTGGAGGGGGTGGGCTGGTTACAGCCTATCCACATGCAGGCTGCAGTAATACCATTTCCCTGCTTTTATTAAGTTAAGCGAGTCTTTGTTCATCTCCCCAAAGCCTCGAGGCATTTGGTTTGTCTGTGAAAACTCCCTGGCCCTCCACTTTGATAAATAAAAGTGTTGTGATTTCAAGCAATTAGGGATATTATTAAAGACGCTGAATTCAAAATGAGCTGCTTTGAATTGTTAATCAGGTTGGGAATGCAATATATTTTAACATTAAGTTTTTTTTTCTTACAAAAGAAAATATAAGGCAGTTCCCGATTTAAGGCTGCATTTCTGCAGGACAAAATCTAATATGGTTTAAAAAGTGCTTAAATACACATGATGTGCATATAGTACTGTAAGCGCATTAGCACATAAAGCACATATGTGCACATTATATGTGACAATTCACAGATGTTTCATATTTATCCATCCATCTGCCTCTACACTTTTGTCTCAGCTACCCACCCATTTATCATTGCAGGTTGTTTATACACATTTCGCTGTTTAACAAGCTACCAATGTATCTATATCATTATCTGTCTTCCACCCATCTATTTATCATTGCAGGTTGTTGTTTGTTTGTGTATATATATCTCTATATATTAAACTTCCTTTGTATCCGTACTTTGCCTTGTCCTCTATCTGTCCATTTAGGTAAATACAAGGAACTGCAGGTGCTGGTTTACAAAAAAATGAAGATGTCTGCTCCATATAAGCATGTAAATATCCTGTATATGTTGGCTGCCTTTTTAGGGAAAGGAATGGTGCCATAGGATTTACAGAGGATGGCGGGAAAAGGGATTTTCTGATCTTGAAATATGTGTAACTTTTGTGAGCTTGACCTTCAATTAAGTATACAGCAAAGGTCAGGCTAGAGATACCCAATTCAAAGGCAGGTTCCCATTTTTCATTCTTGTTCTTCCTTCAGGTGAGATTTGGATGGATATGTGTGAAACAACCTTGCATTGTCACATATAATACACATATACAGTTCCCACCTGAGGCAATTGTAGGGTTGTAGTCCATCACAGTGTCTTTGGGCTTAGGAGAAAGAAAGCAGACAGAATTCCCACTCCTAATAGGTATTCGTGAAAATCAAATGATCACTGTTCAAGTAAACATAGAAACATGGAAACTAGGTGCAGGAGCAGGCCATTCGGCCCATCGATATGATCATGGCTAATCATCCAAAATCAGTACCCCATTCTTGCTTTCACCCCATATCCCTTGATTCCTTTAGCCCAAAGAGCTCTATCTAACTTTCCTAGGACCTCGTGTCGACCATGCTGCGAGTACGAGTCGAGGGCAAACTCTTCTGAACTTGCGGATTAGGTCGCCGCAGTGGGACAGCCCTTTTAAGAATTGTATATGTTTCTATAAGATTCCCTCTCATCCTTCTAAATTCCAGTGAATATAAGCCCAGTCCATCCATTTCTAAATTCCAATGAATATCAGCCCAGTCTATCCAAGTACGGAAAGACCTAATATTATTTTGAAATCCTTTTGGCTTAGGTGTAGGTTTATTATTGTCACGAGTACCGAGGTACAGTGAATGGTGTTGTGCATGCTATCCAAACAAATCAGATTATCCTGTACATAAATACAATCAAGCCAAACTCTACAACAGGTAGAGCAAAGGGAAAGAGCAAATCTATGCTCTCGAGCAAGTCACTGGCTTCAGCTGAGGGAAGATGGCGCCCCTAAAAAAAAAGATTTAAAATATATAAATTGACAGAGTAAACTGAAGGGTGCAGATTGGTGAGATATTCTATTGGAGAGTTGCATTTTCAAACAGTTTTAATTTTTGTATTGAAATCCTTTCGCGTGTTTTTTGGTTTGTGATACTAGCCCCAGATAAGATCTCAACCTTCTGAGCAATTGCTGAGATCAAGATCTGACACATCCCTGAACCTGTCTGTGTAATTTTGCCAGTTTAAAACGTGGAGTTTCTCACTGATCAGATATCCATCCCTTCCTTGTTTTAATAGAAAGAGAGAGAATTGGAATTATATTTATATGTATCCTTGCACAGCCTCGGGACATCCCAAAGGACTGCAATGGAGCTCAATCTCCCAGAAACAGCAAAGTGATCATGACTTAGTCATCTGCTTTTCCATTGTCCGTTGATGTTAGATGAGCAATGGGCATTGCCTTTAATCTGCAAGTAGAGGAAAGACACAATGTGTTGGTGTAACTCAGAGGGTCAGGCAACTACTCTGGAGAACATGGATAGAAGTCATTTAGGGTCAGAACCCTTCTTCAGACTGAGCGCAGTAGGTGTAGGAAAGCTGGAAAAGAGCTGAGTGTGGGCTAAAGCCTGGCAAGTGATAGGTGGAAAGATAGACACAAAATGCAGGAGTAACTCAATGGGTCAGGCAGCATCTCTGTGGAAAATGGACAGATGACATTTTGCATCCTGACCCTTTTTTTGTGTCTACCTTTGGCATAAACCAGCAACTGCAGTTTATTTTTTGAGGATATTGCCTGCACTCAAGGACCTGAGTTACAGGGAGAGGTTGAGCAGGCTGGGATTTTATTCCTTAGATTGTAGGAGACCAAGCACTCATCTTATAGTGGCGCAGAGGTAGAGTTGCTGCCTCACAGCGCTTACAGTGCCAGAGACCCGGATTCAATCCCGACTATGGGTGCTGTCTGTACGGAGTTTGTACGTTCGCCCCGTTACTGCGTGGGTTTTGTCTGAGATCTAACAGGATCCGGAGAAGCAATCTTTTCATACAGAGGGTGTAACATATATGAAACATATATGCTGAAGGAAGTGGATGAGGCAAGTACCAGAACAACATTTAAAAGACATTAGGGAGGTACATGGACAGGGCAAGTTTAGACTTATATGGGTCAAATGTAGGCCTATGGGTCTGGCCTAGATGGGCATTGTGATTGGCGAGGATGAGTTGGACCAAATCTTTATGACTTTTATATAAGCACCTTTCTCCAGGTCTACAATCTTTCAGTATCACCATTCCAACAATTCTGTTAAATTCTTGCAGTGCAGCTCGTGGTTGTGTCATAGAAGGCACTGACTGAGAGTTATTTAGTAGTGACTTTCAAAGGTGAATTGGATCTATACTTCAAATGGGAAATGCAATCGTAAGAGCAGAGACGTGCGACAAATCGTGCATCTCCTTCAAGGCACATTGGGATAAGTAGTCCTTTCTGATTCAATGCACAAGTACCGGTTAGGATGAGTTGGTTGCTATCTGTTGTTGTAATCCTGACCAAGGAGTTTTTCCAGTTGTACAGCTAAGGTTGTTAAAAACCAGTAGAAAAACAGAAAAAAAGATGTAAACACTCAGCAGGTCAGGCAGCATCCATGGTGAGAAAAACAGCCCTAACGTTTCAGTAGAACAGGGAAATGACAGAAAGCAATTACAGGTGATGTCTGTAGGGGGTTGTGTGGGTTCTCCGCGTTGCTCCGGTTTTCTCCAACATTCTAAAGGCAGTAGAGGTTTGTACGTTAATTGGTTTCAGAAGTGTTTGTAAATTACCCCTAGTCTGTAGGATAATGCATGTGTACAGGGATCTCTGGCCGTGGATTTGGAGGGCTGACTGGTCTGTTACTGCGCTATAATTCTAAAATTAAAAAAAAAAAATGCAGTGGGGGCTGGGCAGGGGGGGGGGGGGGGGGGGGGGGGGGTGTCATTGAGATGGATAGGACAAAGGGAATATTTATGATAGGGTGAGACTTGAATGACTGGACATGGATTATTAATGGGGGTGTTAGGGGGTGGCAAATAATTGATGTGTGGCAGACAGCAGGCCAGACTGTGCTAATGGAGAAAGGGGGAGAAACTGTGCCAACATGCCACGACTTACAGCAAACTGACCGGTGCTTGTATATTTTGGGAATGCGAGCTATGCAGAAAGTGGAGGATTCACGTCTGTGGCCAGAGGGCAGCAACATGCCCAGACGGAAGATGAATCGGAAAATTGTGTCCTTATTCTGGTATTAGTTAGATCAGCGAACTTATCACTGGCAGAGGCTTTCATCTGGTGTTCTACAGGTCTCTACAACAGAAGTCCGTGCCGAACTTGCCCTTAGCAACTAAATCATCTGGGTGATGAGCCTCACACTGTTGGGGAGAATTATTTCACTTCAGTCAATGGTTATCACTGGCTTGACAGGAAATAAATCGAGCTTGCAGCTTGGACTCACTGCTTCATGCCAAGGTAATCAGCATTATCCTGTAATTTGATTGATAAATAAAGATAATGGCCTTTATCATCAAAGCAGCAACTTTGGAACGGCAGCATATTCCGTGAATAAATGAAAGGGAAATGGCCCTCAAGTGTATTCATGCTATAAAGAGAATGGCTGTGTAGTGCCTTGTTTCCATATGTCAGCCAATTCAAACCTTGATTCTACAGTCAGTCTGGGAGATATTCTGCAGCGTTATTATCCTGCAGTCTGGGCCGTGTTTTCTCTTTATCAATCTGTTCTGATGTGGCTCGCACATTAACCGCCTTGTCAAAGTCAGGATGGGGAAAGGTCGCGGCAGATGAGAATTAAGCTGCTTTTATGCCCATTTATAGAGAATCTCTGTACACCAACCGTTGCAGCACACCGAAACTCCAGGTTCGTCACCTCCTCTCAAACCCATGACTACGAGCTAGGATGAGGTCAACAAAATGCAGGGTGAATTCCACCATGAGGAAGTTGCCCTCCGAGACACCTGCCATCCTGACTTGCAAATAAATCACTGTTCCTTCAACATGACTGGGTTAGGATCCCGGAATTCCCTCTCTAACAATATTAAGGGCATATCCGCACCTCATGGACTGCAGTGGTTCAAGAGGGCAGCTCACTACCACATTCTCAGACTGGTTCGCAATCTTTGGCCCCCACCCAAAATTAGGCCATGTAGGATTGTAGGCCATTTAATTTTGTTTTCAATGTTTTCGCTTTATTTTTATTTTAATGCTCTAATTTTAGTTTAGTTTAGTTTATTGCCACGTGTGCCGGGTTACAGTGAAATGTTTTTGTTGTGTGCTAACCAGTCAGCGGAAAGGCAATACAGGATTACAATCAAACAATCCACAGTGTACAGATGTATGATAAAGGCAATAACGTTTAGTACAAGATAAAGTCTAGTAAAGTCTGATGAAAGATAGTCCGAGGGTCTTCAATGAGGTAGATAGTAGCTCAGGCCCACTCTCTAGTTGTTGATCGAATGGTTCAGTTGCCTGATAACAACCTGATAACAATTTTACAATTTATAAGCTGCATGCCAATAAAAAAAAATTGAAAACTCCAATCATTTTGTCAGAATAATCAACTTGTGCATTATGCTTTCTTCAAATATGGTATATGTCCAAATATTTGATCAATTTTCAGATGCAGATGATAAAGTTTGTGAGGTCCTTCCCTAAAATTTTTTTTCTTCCTCAAGTATGTGGCCAATTCCTTTTGGTACATGTAGCCAAATCTTCAATCCGGCAACCAACCGCCTGCTTCTAAAATCTCAAAATGTTCCTAAATCCTGAAATCTGATCAACAACCTTCTGCATGCCAAAGCAGCACCTTCTCGTATCAATACACCTCACAGTTCTTTTTCCTCGTTTAAATATCCCTATAATCGGGTATGCAAGGAACAACCCTATCTCCAGTCTGTCTACACAGCTGAAGGGCTTTAAATTACTAACACTTGGACTGTGTGCTTGAAAAATTACAAAAATATTTCCTGGCTTGGAGATAGTTGCAAAACAAAGGTTCAGTCAAGCAGCTTCGACAACACCGTAAAAAGTTGTTCTGGGGTTTTGTAGATGCCAGCTGAATGCCGCTGAGACTGAATTACTAGCTCAAACCACTGCCAAACATTTGGTATTGGTTATAAAACTTCATCTATAATTTAAAAACAATGGCCATTATTTGTGGGAGGCGACGTTGTACATGATACAGGCTGAATGATGTAACTGAAGGGATAATGAAGATGGCAGCTAGAGCTGTCAGTGCTATAAGCCTTCAGCTGGTACATGGTAATGTTGGATCATTAACCTTTGGTTGGCAGCCAGCAATAAGGTACATACTGTTGACTGATGCTGCATAACATTAATAATACCATATTTCCAGATGGAGAAAGAGGCCATTTCGGCCCTTCAAATCAATGCTGGCTCACAGAGCATTCCCACTCTCCCACTAATTGTCCCTATAATCTATTTTCCCTGTTTTTCCCCATAAACTCCCCAATATTCTACCATTCAGCCTCAAACGAGGGGTAATTTACACATGTGTTGGAAGGAACTTTAAACGCAGGTTTACACGGAAGATGGACACACAAAATGCTGGAGTAACTCAGCTGGTCAGGCAGCATCTCTGGAGAGAAGGAATAGGTGATGTTTCGGGTCGAGACCCTTCTTCAGACACATGGCCAATTAATCTGCCAAAAAGCATGTCTTTGGAATGTGGGAGGTGACAGGAGAAGCTGGAGGAAATCCAGGTGGTCACACATGCAAACTCCACACAGACAGCACCCAAAGTCTGAGACCGGGACGTTGGAACTGTGAAACAGCAACTCCACTAGATGCGCCATTGTGTCGCACATTGTATAGCGTAGGTTAAATGTTAAATAATCACATTTCTTTGCTAACTCTTTTCTCTATCATACATTAAGAAAGTAAAGCCCGGCTGCAAAAACAATCGACTGTTGTGGAGAAACAGAAGCGTAAGGTGTGCGGATTGGGGAGATTGGAGACAGCGTGTTATCGGGATGAATCATTGCATGGTTTGAGAATAGCTCCACCCAAGACCGCAAGAAATTGCAGAGAATTGTGGATGCAGCCCAGACCAACCTCCCTTCCATTGACTCCATCTCAGGGGCTTCACACTGCCATGGCAAGGTCACCAGCATAATCAAGAATGAGTTGAACCCTGGTCACTCCCTTATCTCCCCCTTGCCCATCAGGCAAGAGGTACAAAAGCGTGAAAACGCACATCTAAAGATTCAGGGACAGTGTCTTTACTGTAATCAGGCAATTGGACCATCCTATCACCTACCAGAGCGATCCTGGCTACCATCTACCTCACTGGAGACCTTTAGACTATCTTTAATCAGACTTTACTGGACTTTATTTTGCACTACACGCTATTCCCTTTATCCCGTAACTGTTTCTTTCCAGACATTGCTGACCGAGACCAATGCTCCTCCGATTCTTGCCTTTCCAAATTCATACTTTTAATCCCATCTTTAGTCTTTATACTTTCAGACTTTAGAGATACAGCGTAGAAACAGGCCCTTTGGCCCACTGATTCCACGCCGACAGTGCACTAACACTTTCCTACACAATAGGGACAATTTACAATGTTTAAATCAAAATCAATTAACTGACAAACTTGCATGTCTTTGTAGTGTGGGAGGAAACTAGATTACCCGTAGAAAACCTACGCAGTCATGGGGAAAACGTACAAACTCCGTGCAGACAGCACCCATTGTCAGGATCGAACCTGGGTCTCTGGCGCTGTGAGGCAGCAATTCTTCTGCATTATTGGCTCAAACTCTGGAATTTCCTCTCTAAACCTTTTCCATTGTCTCCTCCTTTAAGATACTTCAGAAATCTACGAGTTAGTGGCCTGTCCTCCTCTCTCCTTCTTTGGCTTGGTGTCAGTTTTTCCTTAATGGTTCTCCATATTTAGTTTAGAGATACAGCGCGGAAACAGCCCTTCGGCCCACCGAGTCTGCACAGACCAGCGATCCTTGCACACTAACACTATCCTACACAGACTAGGGACAAGTTACAAGCCAATTAGCCTACAAACTTGTTCGTCTTTGGAGTGTGGGAGGAAATCTAAGATCTCGGAGAAAACCCACGCAGGTCACAGGGTGAAAGTACAAACTCCGTAACAGACAGCACCCGTACTCAGGGTCGAACCTGGGACCCAGGTCTCTGGTGCTGTAAGGCAGCAACTCTACCGCTGCGCAACCATGACGCCTATTGTTTAAATTTTTTCCTTATGATTATAGTAGGAGGCCATTCAGCCCACTGTGTCTATGGCAGCTCAAAAGCTATACTGATCAATTCCCTGTAACATATTCTTTCTCATGTGCCTGCCAACTCCCACTCTAAAGAAGTCCCGAGGTGTGTTTCTGTGTTGGAAACTACATTGTGAATGCAAGCTGTTGTTGTGGTTAGGAGATGCTGGATGGAAATAATGAGTGGGGTCCCTGAAGGATTCTCCTCCCCATCAACCCAGGTCAGTAGCATTGGGTTCCTCCTGCCAAGAAGCTGTCAGCTCCCTTGAACCAGAACTCAGTCTGGGGACCACTTGGTTGAGTAATGCAATGGGCCGTATGGGTCGGGTAAATCTGGGGCCCGTTCACAAGGAGGTTTGAAGGAAAACGCAGCGAGGGTTTGAAGTGGAACGTGCAACTGAGCTGAGGTGAGACAGTAGCCGTGAAAACGGATACTACTGAAGGGAGTGCTGTGGTGAGACAGAGCAGTACTTGGAAAATACTTACAATGGACCTGGCGTTGGGGAACCGCTATGGGGGAGGGAGGGGGGAAGGGGGCAGATCAAAATGGAGCCGGCGTACTTTGTAACTTTGTCAGTGCCATCGGTGGCCGCTATTTGTATACCTTGTAGATTTTCACTGTGCCTTGTCACATGTAACAAAGTATTCTATTCCACAATCAACAAAAGCTTCTTCCAACCTTGAGCCTGACCCAAACATTCTCTCCTCCCACTCCTTCACCTGCGTCACAGGGGCAGATGCAGTCATCTGTCATGGATGGTGAGAGTGTGTAAAAAATATATATAGACCCAAAGTGTTGGAATAACTCTGCAGGTCAGGCAGCATCACTGGAGAGCATGGATAGGTGACATTTCTGGTTGGGACCATTCTTGTAATATTGTCATGTGTAGAAGATGTTCTATCACAGTGAGAGAGTGTAAAGTTACATTTGATGACATTTAGTGACATTGAGTCATAGTGTCATATAATCATATATTCCTCCTGATCATCTGGCTTTGACCCGTATCCCAAAGATTGTGTGGGTTAATTGACTGCTGTAAATTGTTTTAATTGTGTTGGTGAGTTGCCGAATTTGGGCAGAATTGATAAAAAGTGGAGTGAATAAAATGGGATGAGTGTGGGATCGATATAAATGGGTGTTTGATGCTCGGCAAGGACTCGATGTGTTAAAGGGCCGGTTTCTGTGCTGTGACTCGGAGAGATAAAAGATCTCAAAGCGCTCTCATGATGAAGTGCAGTTATTATTTCGGCCAACATTTATCCCTATTGCACAAACATTGTGTCCACTATTTATTTATGCATCAGAGCCTGCTGTGTTGAAATTTGGTACCAAATCTCCTACATCATTAGAACCATTTCATGTCTAAAATGTTTTGCTGGTAAATGCTTTGGGATGTCCTGAGGAGCATGTGAAAGTTACCAGGTACACTAACATTTACTTTCAATGAACATTTGACTCTGCTTCATTGGGAATTTGTGTAGATATTCATGAGTATTTTGCATAGGTTCCCAAGAAGGAATTGACACTGTGATAATGGTGAGCAGCTTGGGCTGTGTTCCATCTGGAATTTGCCTTATGATATTGGTGAGTATTTGGCAAAGGATGCCCACAGGTATTCATATTGTGGTAAGCAGGAAGATTGTGCAGAAACCCAATATCTTACATATAACTACACTTTGAATTTACACTGCAATATTAGTGCAAAATTTATAGATCCATCTCATCTGAATTTACACTGATTTCAGTGGGATCACCATATACAGGGCACAATATTTGAAATTGGAAAGCATTAGATCATAAGATCTGAGAACGAAATAGCTGAGCAATTTGGGCAAGACTGTACGAATTTGAACTCCAATCTTTAGTGAAGATTTTACATATTTTGTGTAATATTTTTATTATTTCATACAGCACAGTGGCACAGCGGTATATTTGCTGCCTTACAGTGCCAGAGGCCTGTGTTTGATCCTGACTATAGGTGCTGTCAGTACAGAGTTTGTACATTCTCCTTGTGACTGTGTGGGTTTGCTCCAGGTGTTCTGGTTTTCTCCCATGTTCCAAAGAAGTACAGGTTTGTAGGCTAATTGGCTTCTGTAAATTGTCCCTTCCCTGTAGGATGGAACTAGTGTATGGGTGATTGCTGGTTGGCATGGACTGTGGGCCAAAGGGCCTGTTTCCACATTGTTTCTCCAAACTAAAATTAAATATTGCCTTATAACACAGCAGGAAGCCATTCAGCACACTAAATGTATGCTGATGCAATCTCATCAAGACCATGATAAAAATTATTTTATCATACAACACAATTGATCAGTGATATTAATGTCATACAAAGGGGACTGTTGTATTGGTGATATAGGCAAACAATTGCACAGAACACAAACATTTATACCATACTGCACAGAAGCTGAACCATTCCTTTCCAGTATTATTAATGTAGAGTTTAAACAAGAATTTACTTTGCAATATTTCATGACTTTCTCAGGAGCTTAATATGCATCATTAGTGGGCTTGTCATATAGTTGACATTGTGATGTTCATGTAATCTAAGCATTCAGCGGGAGTTACAGTGAACATATTATTACCGGAAATGCCCTGGAATTTACAGCATAAATGTTGATGATATTTGCAAGGTCAGACGTGGTGTGATGATATAATTGCTGAATGCCTGGAGATAATTATGTATCCTGGCAGTGACAGCCCATTAAAATATTGTGTCTAATGGGATCCTTGGCATGTGCAATGCATCATCCCAAGGTCTGTGTGGTTTGTGCATTGTTGCAAGGAACACAGTGACTGTGGTGAAATTGTTTAGGTTCAGACTGAGTCCTGTTCATTGCCAATGATTCAACCCATCTTGATCCTCCCACATTTTCAGGCAGCAGATCCAATGCTGCAGCTTCTTGTCTTTCTCTGGTAGAGGAGGGAGGAAGGTGGTGTGAAGAAAGGAACTGCAGATGCTGGTATATACCGAAGATAGAAGATAGTGGCGGCATCCTTTCTTTTATTGCTCTAAGCAGTGGTGGACTTGGTCTAAAAATATTGGTTGCCAGGAGACAAAGGGGGCCCACTTCATCAGGGGCCCACTTGATATAGGGGGGCCACTTCATCAGGGGCCCACTTGCCATCTGACACCCTGCCCAGTCCGCCACTGGCTCTAAGCCTGGTACCATATCCCTCTAATCAACCCCTGTGTCTAACCAATCCCTCTAGGCCCTGCCCCTGATCTGTCTGCTAATGTACCTTCATCCCTCAGCTTCCTGTCCAATTCCCATTGTTATTGTGTCCTCAGATCCTTCACATTGTCCCATTCACACCTTCCCCTTGTTTCTTCAGCCCTTAATCTTCCAGAAACTCTCAGCTCTGATCTTCCCACATTTTCCAGCTTGCTGAACCACCCAATATCCAGTGTGGAATGCTTCAAACAGTGGTTGAGGAGGTACAAGAAGGCTGCACAGTAAGCTGTTGCAGCAGGGATGTAGTTACGTTTTTTCCAGGAGTATTGCCTGAGCTCTGCTCATGTGGGCAAATGAAAGTGCCAGAGACCCAAGTGCCGAGTTCAATCCTGACCTTGGGTAGTATCTACTTGCAGTTTTGTACATTCACCCCATGACCATGTGTGCTTCCTCCATTTTCATCCCACATCCCAACAATGTGTGATCGTCAGTTTAACTGGCTACTGTAAACTTCTCCTAAGTGTGTGGGGAAAGTGGTAGTATCTGGGGTTAATTGACGAGAATGTCGAGGAGCATTAAAAAATGTGATTAATGTAGAATTAGTGTAAGTGAGTGGTTACTGGTCAGTATTGACTCGGTGGGCTGAAAGTTATCTGTGCTGTATCTCTCGGTAACTGATTCTAAATTCTGGGTGAAATTCCTCCTTTATTTTATTGTCACGTGTACCGAGGTACAGTGAAAAGCATTTTGTTACGTACTATCCACTCAACGGAAAGACTATGCATGATTACACGGGCCATACAGATACAGGATAAAGGTAATAAAGTATTTCGCAAGCTAAAGTCCAATAAAATCTGATTGAAAATTGTAGGAGGATCTCCAATGAGGTAGATGGTAGCTCAGGACCATTCTCTGGTTGTTGGCTTGATGGTTCAGTTGCCTGATAACAGCTGGAAAGACACTTCCTGAATCTGGAGGTGTGCGTTTTCACACTTCTGTACCTCTTGCCTGATGGGAGAGGGGAGAAGAGGGAGTGGGCGGGTTGAGACTGGTCCGTGATTTTGCTGGTGGCCTTGTCGAGGCAGTGTGAATTGTAGATGGAGTCAATGGAAGGGAGGTTGGTTTGTGTGATGGTCTGGGCTGCGTCCACAATTGTCTGCAATTTCTTGCGGAAGAGGGGAGAATGCTATTCTCCTCCTGATGACTGGTGCTCAGCTGCTCTGAGCTTCACAACTGAAGCATTCCTAGAACTTGCTAATTGAGTCCAAAATTACAGAGAATGAACAAAAATTCTCCAGCTTCGAGGGGAATTGTGGCCTGCTGATAGGTGCTAAAGCAGGCTGTTCCTCACTGTTCTGTGAAGTATGAATGATGTTCTGGGGAAAGATGATATGGGATAGCTCTTGCTTTTAATAGGCACACGTTAATAGTGGATTTAGGGACCGAGGGACCAGCACTGGAAAGTGCTAATGACGGCAAATTATAAAGTGTGTGGAAAATTGGATTTGGGAATGTGAAAGTCAGCATGAGTCCATGGATAGACCAACAGGCAAGGCTGATGGGAGGTCGACACAGTTCAAGTGAGTCGAATGTTTTGAAAGTGTGGATGGGGGAAGGATGCACTATTTAAACCTTGAATGCCTGAATTATAGCAGGTAGCATCTCTTGGCTACTGATGACTAGCAGAGGAGTTGTTCTACACCGCACAAGGCTCAGGTTGGAGGGAAGATCCAGACCCAGGGCAGAGGGATGGGTGGAATTTCAAAGGCACTCATAGTCAGAGATTATGGAAACAGGCTCCTCAGACCATCGAATCCATGCCAGCCAACAACACAACTAGAGTATTGGGTTCAGTTTTAGTCACCATGTTACAGGAAAAGTGTTGTCAAGCTGGAAAGGGTGCAGAGAAGATTTTCAGGGATGTTGCCAGGACTCGAGGGCCTGAGCTATAGGGTGGGGTTGAGCAGCCTGGGACTCTATTCCTTGGAGTGCAGGAGGATGAGGGGTGATCTTACAGAGGTGCACTTTTATTTCACTGCACATCTTGTATGAGTATGTGACAAATACCCTGGATTGACTTGTGTACAAAATCATGAGAGGAATAGATCGGGTGAACGCATAGAGTCTCAAATTTGCAGGGAAGCTTTGATAATGTTGTACAGAGGTTTATTGATGTGTCTGGAGTAGACTGTATGAAAGAATGAGGGGTGGTGTGAGAAAGACATATTGAAGAGAATGGGAATAGAGCAGGATCGTGAGAGAATGTAGAGTGTCACAAATATGAGGAGGCAAGTTATCTATACCCTGAAGGAGGTATTCTGTGTGGCTGCCAGTGTTGGGGTCAACCTACTGTATTCATGTTGGGGCTTCGCTTGCATACCTTCTGTGGGGGTCAGAAGAAATGCAAGATGTGCACAGTATGGAAAAGCCAAGCTTATTTTATGCTAATGTCATATTGTTCATGATAAATTCCAAAATATTTTCAGTTTAGTTTATTATCACGTGCGCCGAGGTACAGTGAAACGCTTTGAATATATGACAAAGGGAATAATGTTTAATGCAAGATAAAGTCCAGTAAATCCGAGTAAAGATAGTCCGAGGTTCTCTAATGAGGTAGATGGTAGCAATGTAAAACAAGGGAATCTTAAAAGAAAATTAAGTTTTATGGGTTATAATCTCATAATTCTTACAACACTTGAAATATTGTTTGTTTGTGTGTGTGTTTGGGAGCGAATGTAAATGAATGTGTGTGCTTGTGCATGTTTGTGTAAGTGTGTTATGCATTTGTGGTATGATTGGGTGAGTGAGTGTGTGTGTAAATGTGAGAGGGTGAATTTGTGTGCATTTAGGGATGCGTGAGTGAGTGTGTGAGCGTCTGTATGCAACAGAGTGTGTGGAGATGTGTGCGAGTGTGTCCATGAATGTGTGTGCAAGTGACAGTGAAAAACCACAAGCAACACATTTACCTGGAAGTTGGTGAAAGCTTTGAGAGGCTAGGGGTTGAGAGACGTGTGCGATGTACCATTAATGCACCTCTTCAAATTCCCCCTGTGATCTTCATCAGCCAAACTTTTGAAAAGCAGCCCAAGGATGCTTTTCTTAAGAAGCTGTCAAAATGTTTAAAAGCTTCTTGAAGTTTCCTGATGAAACTTGACCTGTGTAATCAAGTATAGCACTTAGCAAAAGACAAGAAGATTCAGGGATCTGTACTTAGAGCTTCAAGTTATCTCTCCCAGGAAATTAAAAGCCTTCATTCAAAGACTCATAGCTGAAATTGTTCCTTTATTTTCGGGATACTTTTATCTAAGCAAACCTTTTAGGGGGTATTTTTCCACAAACAGAAATATCGGGAATGTGTATAATACTTGACCCAAAATGTTTCCAAACGGCCAAGTGTTAAGTCAATCGGCTCTGATTTATGTGGTTGAGAGTTCAGGTTACGTTCTTAACACCCCACACTCTTGCATCGTATATTTCACTTTTAACCCTTTCCAAACCTGACAGCAAATTTCCAGTAAATCGGAGGCGTAACGTAATCACCTGGAACGGAAAGGCAGAAACCAGGAACTGCAGATGCTGATTTATCTGGGAAGGACTGGAGTAATTCAGGGGTTAGTCAGCATCCGTGGAGAACATGGATAGGTGATGTTTCATGGATAGATGACCCGCCATGCTTTGCCCTGCCCCTCTACTCTTCCAGCTTTCTTTCACCCCACCCCTCTAATCAGTCTGAGGAAGGGCCCCGACTAAAACATTGCCTCTCTATGGATGCCGCCTAACCCGTTGAGTGGAAATTGAATTTGTTTAGGTAGGCATCTTCAATCAATCAATCAATCAACCTTTATTGTCATTTTGCAAGCAACAGTTGTACAGTGCAAAATGAAAAGATGTTTCCCTGGGAATAGCGGAGCATCGCACATGAAATTTAAAACGTTTCACACATAATAACACTCAAAACATCTTGTTTGGCATAGATGATTGGCATGAACTTGGTGGACCAAAGGTCCTGTTTCTGCACTGTATCACTAAACTAAACTTCTATTAGGTTACACCTCAGATTCATTCACTCCAGGGAAAACAAGCCCAGTCTGTCCAATCCTCTCCAGTAACAAACGTCCGCCAGTCCTGATAATGTCTTGGTGAACCTCCTCGGCACTCTTTTCAGGTGCAACCATATCTATAGAGGTGATGACCAGAACTACACACATTGCTTCATGGAGGATCGGTGGCGTGAGAAATGCATTAGCCATTCTCTTGGTGCAGTTAGTACCACTGAACCTGGTCAACAAGGCAACGCTACATGGCCCCTGATACTTTCACATAAGGAGCATTAATTTGCTTGTAAACAAGGAACTGAAGATGCTGGAGTAACTCAGCAGGGTCAGGCAACATCTCTGGAGAACATGGATAGGTCCTAAGTTTCTAAGAGAGAAGGCAAAATAATAGACAAAAGGACACAAAGTGCTGAAGTAACTCAGCAAGTCTTGTAATATGGAGAATATGGATAGGTCCTATCCACGGAGATGTTGCCTGACATGCTGAGTTATTTCAGCACTTTGTGTTCTTTTGTCTATTATTTTGCCTTCTCTCTTAACAGAAACCTGCAACAGAATTCTACACATAGAATTAAGCATCCAATATCAAACATTTCCAGTGATGCCCCCACCTTAAAACATTATCCTGTTAAGAATTATTACACTCAGAAACAAACTGAACTGATTAGGTTTGTACTTTCCACTCCCAGAGTTTATCCTGGATGTTTAATCTCCTTCCATATCCCTGGCACAATCTACTCTGTCCTGGAGCCAGTGAAGTGGTGGGAGTTGTACCTGATGGAACAGTAATGGTTTAGTTTAGTTTATTTTTGTTTTGCTACATTTAGTTTATTGTCATGTATACCGAGGTACAGTGAAAAGCTCTTGTCGTGTGCAAACCTGTCAGCAGAATGACAATACAGGATTAGAATCGAGTCATCCACAGTGTTCAGATACACGATAAAGGGAATAACGTGAATAATGTTTAGTGCAAGACAAAGCCAGTAGAATCTAATCAAAAATAGTTCGAGGGTCTCCAATGAGATCGATCAGGACTGGTCTCCAGTTGTTGGTAGGATGGTTCAGTTGCCTGATAACAGCTGGGAAGAAACTGTCCCTGAATCTGGAGGTGTGCGTCTTCACACTTCTATACATTCTTGCCCGTTGGGAGAGGGGAGAAGAAGGAGTGGCCAGAGTGCAACTTGTTCGCGATCATGCTGCTGACCTGACCTTGCTGGAAGGGAGGATGGTTTGAGTGATAGTCTGGGCTGCGTCCACAATTTCTGCAACTCCTTATGGTCTTGGATGGAGCTGTTCCCAAACAGGAAGGTCAGGATGTAAGGGTGGACAGGGGCTAATGCAGTCACAACAGTCGGTAATGACATTATGGTGCAATGAGGATGGGGTGGGAGGGGAATAGGTGCAGATACATTAATCAAGAGAGTTCCTGTGTTGGGGCTGAAGGCTACGTTTGTATCAGGGTCAAGTCGCCTTGTGTAATTATCAAATGAGATGTTTCTGGTTACAGTGAGGGAATTTAGTGGGAGATACTGCTGAATGAAGCTTCACAAGGCACAGTACACAAATAACAGAGAGCAGTCTCGATTGTATCTGCATCAACACAATGATTAAAGAACAGCAATAGTTTAGTTTAGAGATACAGCACGGAAACAGGCCCTTCGGCCCACTGAATCCGCACCAGCTAGTGATCCCTGTACACTAACACTATCCCACACACTAGGGACAATTTCCAATTATTTTTGCCAAAGCCAATTAACCTACAAACCTGTATGTCTTTGGAGTGTGGGAGGAAACCGGAGGTCACGGGGAGAATGTACAAATACCATCCAGACAGCACCCGTAGCCAGGATTGAACCCGGGTCTCTGGCGCTTGTAAGTCAGCAACTCTACCTTGGCGCCACCGTACCGCTCTGTGTCACTGTGCCACCCGTTTCCATGCTGTGTTTCTAACATGAAACCTAACTAAAGTATGAAGAGACTGACAACCGAATGAATCCGTTGAAAGAGCAGTACTGCCTTTTACTTTGTTCAAGAAGGAACTGCAGATGCTGGAGAATCGAAGGTTGACAAAATTGCTGGAGAAACTCAGCGGGTGCGGCAACATCTATGGAGCGGGTCTGAAGAAGGGTTTAGGCCCGAAACGTTGCCTATTTCCTTCGCACCATAGATGCTGCCTCATCCGCTGAGTTTCTCCAGCAATTTTGTCTACCTGCCTTTTCCTTTGCCTCCTTTCCCTTTTTCCCTCGGATGGCATTGCAGAGCTGATGATTTAAAAAAATCAATCAATTTGGTGAAACTGAGCTTATTGGCCAGCTTATTCCACCGCCTGCAATTACCATCCCTGCTGCGGAAAGTATCTCAGGAGATGCATGTCATCAAAAACTGGTTCTAAAAAGACCACTTGTTGACATGTTGAAATACATAATCTAATCTTGTCTCCATTTCAAAGCTCTCTCCCATTCAACCCTCTTTCAACTGATTCATTCCATTGTCATTCTTTTAAGACTGTGGACAAAAATGCTGGAGAAACTCAGTGGGTGAGGCAGCATCTATGGAGCGAAGGAAATAGGCAACGTTTCGGGTCGAAACCCTTCTTCAGACTGTGGTTTAGTTTTAGATATGCAGCAATGAAACTGGCCCATCGTCCCACCGAGTCCACACCACCCATTGATCACCCATTCACACTAGTTCTATGTTTTCCCATTTTCTCATCCACTCCCCACATGCTGGGGCAACTTTATCCATCTTGTATCCTCAATTCCCTCTCCCTCACCTCTCTCTGAATCCTCTCCTGATTATGAGAGGGTTGCACAATGAAGACTCTGCCTCACAGCTCCAGTGCCGTGGATTTAATCCAGACCTCCTGTGCTGCCTGTGTGGAGTTGGCACGTTCTTTCTGATTTCCTCTGGGTGCTTTGGTTTCCTCACACATCTCGAAGAAGTACGGTTTAGTAGATTCAAGCCCAGTTTCTTCCCAGCTGTTTCCAGGTAACTGAACCACTCTATCAAAGGCTAGAGAGTGGTCCTGAGCTATTATCTACCATGTTGGAGGCCATTGGACAATCTTTTATCAGAATTTATTGGACAATATCTTTATCCCTTTGTCATGCATCTGTACGCTGTGGATGGCTTGACTGTAATCATGTATAGTCTTTCCGCTAACTAGTTTGCACGCAACAAAAGCTTTTCACTGTACATCGGTACACGTGATGATAAACTAAACTAAAACTAAAGTAAATATCTGTTGTAAATTGTCCCTACAGTAGGTGAGTGGTGGAATCTGATAAGGATTGATGTGAGAGTAAAAATATGGGATTAATGTAGGAGCAGTGTAAACGGGTAAAAAACTCAAAAATAAGTTAAAATGTGTAGGAAGGAACTGCAGATGCTAGTTTACACCGAAGATAGACACAAAATGCTGGAGTAATGCTGGCAAAATGCTGGAGTAACAGGCAGCATCTCTGGAGAAAAGGAATCGGTGATGTTTTGTGTGAAGACCCTTCTTCATTGAGTTAATTGCAGTGTCTTCATTATTTGCAAGGGACAGGGACTTTCCATTTATAACTAGAACATCCAGATAGCATTAAAACTGCAGGCAATGACAATGAAGCTGGAATAACATTGAGTGGTCAACACTCTGTGGGTCCATCAGCCTCTGTGTATGCTTCAGCGTGTAATGTTTCAGGACGTCAACCTTCCTTCCCACTTACCTGACCCCTCTGTGTTGCTGACCCCAACCCTGGCACAAAGGTGGTCAGGCGGGAAGAGGGATGTTGGTACACCACGCCCCAGAGGTTCGCCTGGATCGGGCGCCACTCCATGAGACCGGGCGCGTGGACCGGACTTTGCAAATGGTGCCACATGTAGCAACCCAAGAATAATGTCACTGTGTTTTACACATGAGGCAATAAAGCACCATTGTACTGTCTTGCCGTCTATGTGACTTAGTGAACAACCGGAGCAAATTTGGCCTTGTCAGCCTCGCCCCCGGCTGGAAATCATGATTAAAAGAAGCAGAGCTGGCTTTATGTTCAACAGCCGATGACAGAAGTGGTCCCGACCATTCTACATTAAGCTTCGAGGACCATCGTTAGTCCAGATCCGTGGGTGCAGTACACCAATCTGTCTGATACTGTGGCCCTGTGCGTTTGATAACCCCAAGAGCAGTTGGCTTCTGTCAGTGAATATGGTTCCCTTATCTTTTCCATTCCTCCTCCCTCGCAGTCAGAGAAGAAGCTGGACTCCCTTCTTTTGCTTCCTGCACCTCTCCGGAAACTCTCCAGCAACCTCCTCCCTCTGAGCCCAGTGCACCAGAAGCCCAACTGGCTATCTTTATAAAACCTGGCTTTATTAGAGGATGCGGTGGGGTTTTAGTGCAGGGGGCTCAGCCCTGGTCCATTGCCTGGTAACAGAGAGACCCAGAGGAAGACTGAATCATAATTCATATTCATGTCATAGGAGGAGAATTAGGCTATTTAGCCCATCAAGTCTACTACGCCATTCAATCGTGGCAGATCTATTTTTCCCTCTCAACCCCAGTCTCCTGCCTTCTCCCCATAGCCTTTGACACCCGTACTAATCAAGAACCTGTCAATCTCCGCTTTTAATATACCTAATGACTTGGTCTCTACAGCCGTCTGTGGCAACGAATTCCACAGATTCACCACCCACTGGCTAAAACAAATTCCTCTGCAACTTGTTTATAAAAGTACATCCTTTTATTCTGAGGCTGAGCGCTCTGGTCCTAGACTCTCCCACTAATGGAAATATTCTCTCCACATCCACTCTATCCATGCCTTTCACTATTCGGTAAGTTTCAATGAGGTCTCCCCTCATCCTTCTAAACTCCACTAAGTACAGGCCCAGGGTCCCCTCTTTAGACTTTTGACTTTCGACTTACAAGAGATAGTGCAAAAACAAGCCCTTCAGCCCACCAAGTCCATGCCGACCAGCAATCACTAAACCTATCCTACACAATTTACAATTTAACCAAAGCCAATTAACCCATGAACCAGTACGTCTTTGTAGTGTGATAGCTTTCAGTACTGCTACTTGTGGGGGAGTCATGGATTCCCCTTGGTGATGGTGGCAATCTCAGAGTGTGATTTGAATGTCGGGTGAAACTCGTTTATTTTCCAGTATTTCTAATGCACCCATTCAAGAGTTTGGCTGATTCCTTTTCAACTAGTCCTCAGCTGTGGGAACTCAAATAACCTCGACCAATTCCACTGAAGGGTCCTCTTGAATTTAGTATTGTGTGACTTCTGCCATGGTTGCCTCAGCCAGACCCGGAGCAGCATTCCTACATCTTGTAATTATGATCCCGCTTTTGTTGTTGAATTCCACAGTCAGCAATTAAGTGAAGAGTCTGTTAACCTGGTTACACTCTTCTTCCAGTCAGGGATTGTGTCGAGGGTCAGGGGTCACAAGGTTACATAGTTGGAATGATTCAGTGAACAATCAAAGCACCACCTGAGGTGAACAACTAATGGGGCCGTAGAACTGAAGCCGTCTCACCACCGTCTTGCCTCTCTGGTCACGCTCTCCTGAGTCTGCTCCCCCACAGCACTCTCAGTCTAACCTGTAATGACTACACTTCTCTCAGAGAGAATGGTGCGGGCTGGGCGGTGTTGTCGGAGCAGGGAGTAGGCCTACGAAGGGCTAGCTCTTGGGGATAACAGAATCGGGGGATATGGGGAGAAAGCACAAACGGGGTACTGATTTTGGATGATCAGCCATGATCATATTGAATGGTGATGCTGGCTCAAAGTGCCAAATGGCCTACTCCTGCACCTATTTTCTATGTTTCAATTTTTACAAGGGCCTAGAAGTGGTGGCTTTCATAGAGCAGTGGAGAGAGAGAGGGTCTCAGAGCAATGATGATGTGGGGGAGAGTTTCGGCAGCAGAGCAGGGAAGTGTTTTTTTAAGAGTCATAGATTCATACATGGTGGAAACAAGCCCTTCGGTCCAACTCTCCCACACTGACCAACATACCCAATCTACACTCGTTCCACCTGCCTGTATTTGGCCCATCTCCCTCTAAACCTCTCCTATACATGTACCTGTCCAAATGGTTTTAAACATTGTGATAGTACTAACCTGCCTCAATCACCTCCTCAGCAAAGTCATGATAGTCGCGTGTAGTGAGATACAGTGATAAGCTTTTTTGTTGCGTGCTATCCAGTCAGCGGAAAGACTATACATTATTACAATCAAGCTGTCCACAGTGTACAGATACAGGACAAAAGGGAATAATGTTTAATGCAAGCTAAAGTCCAGTAATGTCCAATTAAAGATAGTCTTAGGGTCTCCAATTGAGGTAGATGGTGGGTCAGTTATCTGGGCAGCTGGGAAGAAGCTGTCTCTGAATCTGAATCTCTAAGGTGAGTGGAGTGAAGGTTTAGATTAACTGTGATCTAATTAAATGGAGGGTGGGTGGGATAGTTTAATGACCTCCTCCAATGAACTGATTCTGTGCGATTGAGTCATACGGTATGGTATAGGCCCTTCTGACTAGCATGTCCATGCTCACTATCAAATCCCCATCTATAATAATCACATTTTCCAACACTTCTCTGACTTGGCAAAGAATCCAGAGGCTTAAACATTGTGAGAATCTCTGCCTCCACTACTCACTCATCACAGCTTTTCAGATTTCAATTATATGCTGGTTGAAAATATACTTCCTCAGATCCTGTCCACTCCAAACATTATGTCCCTGGTTATGGGCACCTCTGCTATTGGGAGCAGTTACTATCCACCCTATCTCTGGCCCTTATTTTATGTATCTCAATTAGCTCCCCCACCCCCATCTCCCCCATTTGCCTCTTTCGCACCAAGGCAAACTAACCCATGTATTTTGCGAATACTGTACAGTAATTGCAAAGCTGGGCTCATGCAGCTGTGTAGCACCACTGTATTTGTGGAACTGCTGGGCAGATGTTGCATAGAACAACTCATTGCAATCCATAAGCTAAATGATCTACAGAGTGTCTCCATGCACTGTTGTTCCCTCTCTGTGCGTGTGGTGACTGAGGTCTCTTCGTTCATTGCCTCTGGCTGTGGGGAGGAGGAGGGCCGGTGCTAGCGAGAGAGAGGGGGTAGTGTCGAGCACCTGGTGTTTAGTGGTACTAGCTACAGCCAAGCAGTCCCGCAGTGTTTAGATAAGAAGCAGACTTCAGGCTCTTGCTCACTTCTGAAGGTCCTCCTGAACATTAAAGCCATATTTACAAAGGCGGAGGACTGATAGCGAGATCGAGGGAGGAAGGTTTTTGTTTAATGAGAGGCTTTGTCGGAAGTTTAGAATGATCACAAGGTTGAAGGAACGCTGCTGACCAGATGCACTTAATGGCCTCAATGGCAAAATCATTCACTAATGTACAAATGAACATCATATTGGGTTACGGAGAATTTCCAGTACAGAAACAGGCCCAGCTAGTCTTTGGAGCAAAGATAGACGCAAAGTGTTGGAAGAACTCATCAGGTCAGGCAACATCTCTGGAGAAAAAGGTTCAGGTGACGTTTCGGATCAGGACCCTTCTTCAGACTGAAAGTAGAGATGCTTCCTGGGATTTCAACAGCGCTGCAGGGTTTTGCCATTCATCTGAATATCCGTTTAATGCCTGGTCCACAAGCTCTGGAAGGGTAGAGCTCCTTTGTTGCTTATTGTGGTACGGAAGGAGGCCCTTCAGCCCCTCGGATCCATGCCAGCTCAAGCGAAGCATCCCATTCATTCACAAAACGTCATCAATCCTTTTTTCGCCAGAGCTGCCACCTGACCCGCTGAGTTACTCCAGCGCTTTATGTCTATCTTTGGTATAAACCAGCATCTGCAGTTCCTTTATGCACTCCTTGCAACTTACTCAAGTCAAATTGTGTTTCAAAAATCATAGAACAGTACAGCACAGAAACAAGTCTTTTGGCCTACTGTCTGGGCTGAACATGATGCCAAGAATTAATCTCATCTGTCCACTCATGATCCATATCCCTCCATCCCTGCATATCTATATGCCTATCAAAAACCCTCTATCAAGCCACTATCGTATTTGCCTCCAACCCCCCCACTTCCAAGCAGCATATTCCAGGCCACCAAGTAAAAAATGCCCGGCACATCTCCTTTAAACCATGCCCCTCTTACCTTGAAGCTGTGCCCCCCTAGTCTGTGATAATATTTCCATCCTGGGGAAAAAAGCTTCCGACTGTCTACCCTAAGGTTCTGAATGTTTACCCTATAAGTCAAGTTGTGTCTATAGTCATGTGCACACGTGTGGTGAGGTGCAGGTACAATAAAAATCTTGTTGCAGCAACATCACAGGCACATAAACTCAGTCAGACACACAAAACATATTATACCTACATTATTCCACCTGCCCATCAGTTCTCCTTTGGTTATGTTGCCATCGACCTATACTGAGGAGTGCTTTAGAGTAACCAATTATCCCACCAAGTCACATGATGTTGGGATTTGGGAGGAAGCTAGAGCACTCGGGCGGGCACTTGTTAGACGGATACTTTTCACAGGGAGATCGTGCAAACTCCACACAGACAGCACCAGAGGTCAGCATCGAACCTGGGTCATTAGACTTGTGCGGCAGCAGCACTAACCACTGCACTATCGTGCCTGCTCGGCTTTCTGTGTTTCTGGAATGAGACGTGAACTTGGAACCCCCCCCCCCCCCCAACCTCGATTCAAAGATGAGAGTGTTGCCACTGAGCCTCTGCTGACACCTGCTTGTGTGAATTTTCATTGGAGTGCCACTGTGTGCAGAGTTAAAAATAGCAGGACGAAACTCACACCATAAAACTCGCCCCTCAGTGTGGGGAGCTGGCGAAACAACCAGACTGCACAAGCGTCGGATTCACTTGAGCTCACAGCAACTATACTGAGACTAGCCTGGCCTTAGTTAAGTGCACATTGCCACCTGCCTTTGTTGCCCACTGCCACATCCAAAGTGTTTTAATGCTCATCTCCTTTTTGCTGGATAGCAGAGGAAAACCAGAAGCTGTGTGTGTACCTTCGATTTTCCAGCATCTGCAATTCCTTCTTAAGCACAAGCAAACGTCCTGAATAAGACATTGAAGTGGTTACCTCTCCAAATGTACATTTTACTTTCAACCCTTTATATTTCCACAGAATTTTAGATATTTCTCCATAATGTATATGATCAAAACTTTCTGTGGTATTTTTTGCATTACACAAGCTCTTCAGGACCTAAAATAAGTGATCAATTTTAAGAATAATAGATTTATAATTTCATGTTCTTGAAGCCATTCAGGCTATCTACTCTGCCATTCATTCACAGCTCACACCCATTCTCCTGCCTTCTCCCCATAACTCCTGACACCCTTAATGATGATGATGATGATGATGATACTCTATTGTCACATGTGGTGACAATAGGCACAGTGAAATACTTTTATTTTTACATTAAAAAGTACACAAAAGAGTTGCCACAAAGGCGCCACAACATTACGAAAAGTACCCGTTAAATAATGCTGGTCCCATCTTCGTTCCCTCACCCCACACTAGGTCGCCCTTAAATCTTGGTGAGGATGGTGCCTGTTATAAACTGATTCAGGGCTCGGGTTGAAAGTAGTGCAGTGTAGGAGGGTGTGTGACGATGAGAGAAGATTGTAGGGGTGGGGTGGGGGGGGAGGTTTGACAGGTGGCCCAGGTTCTACACCGACCGACTCCCTGGTTCACAGCAAACGGGGAAAATTCACAGAGGGGTGCCAGTGCTCGGCAAACATCTCCACGTGTCTCCAACCTGCTGCTAACTGTGGCTTGCCGTCCCTGGCCTCTTGGAATGAGGTGGCACCAGGGTGTGAGGCTCCACACCGGGACACCAGTGGGGAGAGAATCATCTCATGCTCCCGAGTGCTTTCAGCACCCTGTTGTCAGTCTTATCAAAGTGAGCTGGTAACTCAGCGTTACATTCTGACAATTGCCGATGGCTTGAGTCATCGAATCTCACAGCATCTTTCCCTCTCAAACCCATTCTAGGGCGGCACGGTGGTGCAGCAGTAGAGTTGCTGCCTTACAGTGCCAGAGACCCGGGTTTGATCCTGACTACGTGTGCTTTCGTATGGAGTTTGTACGTTCTCCCCGTGACCGCGTGGGCTTTCCCCAGGTGCTCCAGTTTCCTCCCACATTCCAAAGACATACAGGTTTGTAGGTTAATTGGCATCGGTAAAAATTATTAATTGTCTCTTGTGTATAGGATAGTGCAAATGTACGGGGATCACAGGTTGACACGGACTTGGTGGGCGGAAGGGCCTGTTTCTGCACTGTAGCTCGGAACTAAACTATGATGGAAACAGCCCCTTCAGCCCACTGTGTGGAATATCAAGTACCCATTTATGCCAATCTATACATTCCCATTAAGTCTCTGCCAGATTCTACCCCTCACTCACACACAAGGGGCAATTTACAGCGGCCCAATCTGCATACCTTTAGAATGTGGGAGCAAACCAGAGCAACCAGGAAATACCCACATGGTCACAGAGAGAATATGGAAACATTACATAGACAGCACCAGAAGTCAGGATCGAGCTTAGTTTTCTGAGAATCCCAGAACACACACGACAACAGTAATGCCCGAGTGACAACATTCGAGCGGATTTCCAAGAGTGCAACAGAACCATATTAGCGCAGCGGTAGAGTTGCTGCCTTAGTGTCAGAGACCCGGGTTCGATCCTGACAATGGGTGTTCCTTGTGTAGAGTTTGTACATTCTCCCTGTAAATGTGTTGGTTTTCAGCGGGTGCTCTAGCTTTCTCACACACATCCAAAGACGTACAGGTTTGTAGGTTAATTGACTGCTCTAAAATTGTAAATTGTCCCTAGTGTGTAGGATAGTGCTAGTGTACAGGGTGATCATTGGTCAGCGCGATTTCCATGCCTGTGCAAGGGCCTGTTTCCATGCTATAGCTTACAGCTGGCCCATGTATGTCAGGGGCCTAAGTATATCAGAGGGCTGATTCAGTGCGAGGTATACACAAGACAAGCTACTGGCTCACACTGTATACAAAGGGCCAGTTCCCATGCGGTATCTTTCGATCAATATTTCGTTAAATATATATACACATGTGTGTGTGTATATAATGCATATATATATATATATATATATATATATATATAATATATTATATATATATATATACAATATATGATATATATATACAATATATGATATATAATGCTGCATCCACTGCACACTACAAACATGCACATTGCATAAATGCATGCTGCACACACACACATGCACTACACACACACACTATGCACACTGGACACACAGGAAAATGCATGCACCACAAACATGCGCAAATGCTGCATACACACACTATCATAGACACACACAGATATGCACGCACAAACACACACACTACCACTCACACTCATGTGTGCGCACACACACGCACACACAGCTCTTTAGCCCTTGGGCTTTAATTTCCCTTGCACTTTTTGGGAGCAGGCTGCTAGA
Organism: Leucoraja erinaceus; assembly: GCF_028641065.1. NCBI lineage: Eukaryota > Metazoa > Chordata > Chondrichthyes > Rajiformes > Rajidae > Leucoraja > Leucoraja erinaceus. Next base: position 40,022,773 of record NC_073386.1, read on the forward strand.
TCTGACACCAAGGGCACATATTTAGCAAACCGCGGAGATCCTTCAGCACACACGAGGGGCTAGCTGAACACTGGGTCCACACGTTCGCTGCCCTGAAGCTTCTCCCTCACTACCCAGTCGGGAGCTGTCTAAAGGTTAGCAATGACTGTAATTAGAGCTGACCCAAGGAGCTTTGCTTCACCAGCCCCCTTGTCCACGTCATGTGGTTCAGTAAGTTGCAGATAGAGCGGTGCCACCTTCACCCCTGCTGTAGGACCGCATGAACGTGTTGCATTGCACCTTTACAGAGGTAAACATTCCCGAGGCAACACAAGGGAGGATGTTCAAACACTGAGGCAACTGTAGAAACATTAAACCCATGGCCATAATCTCATTGGGTAAGGACGGCAGAGTGGCCCAGTCGGTAAAGCTACTGCCTTACATCCCAGAGTCCTGGATTCCATCCTGACCTCAGGTGCTGTCTGTGTGGAGTTTGCACATTCTCCCTTTGACTGCGAGGGTTTCCTCCGGATACTCTGGTTTGCTCCCACATCCCAAAGATGTGCTGGCTTGTAGTTTAATTGGCCTCGGGAAAACTATCCTTAATGTGTAGGGAGTGGATGTGTAAGTTGTGACTGGGTGATCGATGATTGGCGTGGACTTGGTGACCAAAGGGCCAGCTCCAATGCGGTATCTTTTGATCAATGTCGATCTTTAAATCATACAGTAATAAGCTCAGAGACAGGCCCTTCGGCCCATCATACCCATGACCACCATTGTCCAAACTAAACTGACACCATTTACCAGCACTTTGTCCATATCTTTCTATGCGCGGCGCGGCGTGGACTTGCGTCCGGAGCGGGATCCCTCACCGGGCATCCCTGGAGAGGAGCTCCGACCGCCGGTCCTGCAGTCTGTGGTGCTTCTTGCTGCGACTCAGCGGGGACTTTAAATCTTCGACCGCCAGCGTGCAGCCTACACCATCTTGAAGCAGCGGTCTCCGGGGGGAGGCACCGATTGAGGACTTACCTGGACTTACCTTGTCTGCACATCTGGACGCCCGCAGCAGCGACTGCGGAGGGTTGCGGTCCCGACCACGGGGGAAATGGAGGAGGACTGGCCAAATTTTGTGCCTTCCAACACAGTGATGAATGCTGTGGTGGATGTTTGTGTTACATTTTTATTGTTTATTGTGTGTTCTTTTTTATTGTACCGCTGCTGACAAATTCATTTCACTTGCACTTTATGTGCAAGTGACGAATAAAACTTGACTTCAAGTTCTAATTCAGATACTCATCATCATCATCGGTGGTCACTCGAAACGAGTATGACTGTCCTCTTTTGGGACAGTGCGTGATTTTGTTTTACCGTGGGGACTGGCGCACAGACAGCCACCGCATGGTTCTTGACAGATCTGGGTCAGGATCCAGTGGCATGGAGTCCAAGTCGACCAGGGACCCTTTTCTGCTGCAGCCGTCATCCGCCATTCCCAGCCGTTGTGACACTCCACTAAAGTCAGCCATCATCCTCCACCTGTTCCACCATTGAGGTCTTGGTTGGATTGCTCTTTGTCAGGGACCTCCCCCTTGACCTTACCGCCATGGGTGGTCCTACCAGGAGCATAGCTCTAGATGGCATTGCTCTCAGGATCTCAGGACCACATGGGCTTCTCCACCACAACAAGGTGACAATCCAGATACTGTGCCTCCACCATTCCCACAGGGCATGTGTTCCAGATTCCCACCACCCTCTCACCCTCTGGTGAAACAATTCCTCCACAGATCCCCTCTAAAAATCCAGAGTGGGATCAAAAGGCCTGTTTCCATGCTGTGTGATGGCATTTGTACCATCTTTCCACTGCTGTTCCCTGCCTCTCGACTCCCTCTGCATATCAATGAACTGCAAATAAAAATAGAAAGTGTGGGAGGGAAGCAGGTACTATCGCAATGTTTAAGAAACAATTAGACAGGTAAATGGATGGGACTGGTGTAGAGAGATATGGGCCAAATGCAATGGGTCAGGCAGCCTCTCTGGAGAAATTGAATGGGTGACGTTTCGGGTCGGGTCTGAAGAATGGTCCCGACCCGAAATGTTGCCTATCCTTTTTGTCTAGAGATGCTTCCTGACCCGCTGAATTACTCCAGCTGTATCTATCTTAGGAAACACAAAGAGTGCATTGTAGAAATTTTTTTTGGCACACAACCTATGGTGGTAAAAACTTGCTCAAATTTTATCTGGCAGTCATTAACTTCAGTCTCATAGACCTTGACACGATTATTTTTGTTGCGTATGCGGGTCCCAGTTTGACTCTGACAGTAGTCAGTATTACAGTCACAGAGTGCTAGAGTAACTCAACGGGTCAGGCAGCATCCCTGGAGAAGATAGGTCGGCAACATTTAGGGTCGTGAACCTTTCTTCAGACGGTATCATTGAGCCGATCCAACAATCATATTTCTACAGTGCGGGTCTAATCAAGAAAGATGACAAGGATAAAATAAACATATTTATTTTAAATTACTGTAATAATTAAATTTTGAATGATTTCAGCAGCTCAGTGATTAGGCAGGCTGATTGAAATTGCTAGAAACCTTGTGTCTGGTGAATTAACAAAAATGGAAGAAGATTTAATTAATTTTGAACCTTTTATGTTCCCCTCCCTGTGTGAGTACCACACCTCGGGACTCACTGAAATGCTAGCAATGAATATTTCTGAACTTGGTAGCAAGCTACAATAAAAGAGAGGGAAGAATAGGGGCTGGAAGCCTGAGGGGTAGCTGGTTACTAGGCCTGGCCCGCTCTGCAAGGCAAGAGGGAGAGATTTGCTGTGTGTGCAGCTCTGGGTGGAACAATGCGATCTAAAGGCTCCATTGAGGCAGCATAGCGCAGGTTTTAGCTGGTGGCTATTGTCACAGGTGCATCTCAGCCTGTACGCCAGGGGTGTATTTGTCACAGGTCGGACCTAATCCATCAAGCGATGACTGCAAACCTGTAATCATTGTTTAATTGTCACCAGCCAGACCCCTCTGTGGCCTCTGCTGTTTACTAAGCCCATTGAGAATCAATTGCCAATAAAAGAGCAGTCCACAAAGAGAGGTGTGAAATTCCCCAGCTAATTAAACTAATGACTGTTTAGCTTTCTTTTCCTTTCAGGGATAGAGGGTGGGGGTAGGCGTGGGGGCGGGTTTCCCTGAGGAGGGTGTGGAATGTAAAGCTGCCAGCTGTAAGCCGATAGCTAGCACCGTTTATGCAAGGGCTTTAAAGAGCTACCGCCACCTGTCAAAGAGCCATGGTCTTCAAATTAAAACCAGCTAACAAATAGTAGCTGGATAGAAACATAGAAAATAGGTGCAGGAGTAGGCCATTCGGCCCTTCGAGCCTGCACCGCCATTCAATATGATCATGGCTGATCATCCAACTCAGTATCCTGTACCTGCCTTCTCTCCATACCCCCTGATCCCTTTAGCCACAAGGGCCACATCTAACTCCCTCTTAAATATAGCCAACGAACTGGCCTCAACCACCTTCTGTGGCAGAGAATTCCAGAGATTCACCACTCTCTGTGTGAAAAATGTTTTTCTCATCTTGGTCCTAAAAGATTTCCCCCTTATCCTTAATCTGTGACCCCTTGTTCTGGACTTCCCCAACATCGGGAACAATCTTCCTGCATCTAGCCTGTCCAACCCCGTAAGAATTTTGTAAGTTTCTATAAGATCCCCCCTCAATCTTCTAAATTCTAGCGAGGACAAGCCGAGTCTATCCAGTCTTTCTTCGTATGAAAGTCCTGACATCCCAGGAATCAGTCTGGTGAGTCTTTCCTCTATGGCAAGAATGCCTAGGAGACCAAAACTGTACGCAAAACTGATCGGGCCATTCAGCCCTTGTGTCTGCTCCATTTTATAGCATTGTGACTAATTATTCACCTTACCTCTTCCCCAAATCTCTTCATATCTAAAACTCAAATTATCTAGACCTTAAATTTACCCAGTGACCGAACCTCTGTCGCCCTTCTCATATGAGAATTGTAATGATTTATGCCCACCCTTCTGATCCTGGGGTGAAATCTTCTTTCTCTTCTCAGTGTTGAATTGGCACTCTCTTATTATGAGATGGTGAGCCCTTGTTCTAGACACCCCATGCATCATCCCTGCGTCTATCTTGTCAAACCCTGACCTCTCTCTTTCTTGTTATCCCTAATCTCCTCACCCTGGTGTGCATGCATGTCTCCCACTATCATGCCCTCTTTTGCACCCTTTCCCCACCCCACCCCGCCGCCTTCCGCCTCTATCCCTCACTCTGGCTTTACATTTCACTCCTCTCTATATCTGGCACCCTTTTGTCTCATTTTTATGTCTCCCTTCTTTTGTCTTCTTTGCCCATGTAAATACGCTCTTCTCAAGCTTACCCCTGAGTCTAGTTTAGTCAAAAACCACCGAGTCAAGCACTGGAACAACTAATCTTCATTTTTAGATTGAACAGCAAATTCCCCTGTACGATACCTAAACCACTGCGGGTTCGATCCTTCAGCCCTTCAGCCTCGTGCAAGCAGAAACACTCCAAAAGATCACGCAGTCTCAAGTGCACATCCAGAAGATCGACCTCGATCTAAGATGAAGCCACCTTTTATAGCTCCACGAATCTTGAGAGGCCGAACTACATAGGGGTGGTCGCTTTACAATCCAATCAAACATATTAATTACATCAGTACATTATTGACTGTTCCCCAAACCAATTACAGAATCTCCCATACATTGTTTATAGGAGAAGCTTCTGGAAGGAAGCTAACTTAACTGAATAATGCAACATTTACCCTGGAACTCAAACAAACCATCCAGGGCTTAACACTTTGGCCAATCAACAAACACCAGGGTAACTGTCTCACAACATTATTTACCCTATTTACAATTCGTTTGCTGTAATGCATTTAAGTTTGTTTGCAGATTTAATTTTATCAATTAAGGGGAAATGAGGAGAACACCTGGATCTTTCACCCCTACATATCAATCTGATACTCAGACTGGTCGGCGCCATCCACAGCCTGTAAATTTCCACTGACAAAGGTTAAGCAATTCTGACAAATGCAGGAATCCCCCATTTGATGGTGTCTTTAATTTGGTCAATATTAACACCTACACATCTTCCAATCAACCTCCCCCTCACCTGTATCAACCTATCACTTTCCAGGCTTTGTCCCGGCCCTCATGTCCCTACCTCTTTTCCAGCTTTCTCCTCCAAATACAATCTGTCTGTAGAAGGGTCCCAACTTGAAATGTTGCCTATCCATGTCCTCCGGAGATGCTGCCTGACTCACTGAGTTGCTCCAGCACTTTGTGTTTTACTCAAGATTCCAACATCTGCATTTTTTTTGTATTTCCAAGTCCTAAAATAATTTTGTATGTGACCCCACTATTTGCACAGGGCTTCTGTGGGCCTCCAAAGCATGTCCTTGTGCTTCTCAATACCATCCCCAACACTCCTTCCCCACTCAGAGCAGTCACACACTCAGTCCGCCTTGACCTACACGAACCCCCGGTTGCCAAACATTTTAATTCCCCTTCCCATTCCCACACTGATCTTTCATCCTGGTCCGCCTCCACTGTCAGAGTTAGGCCACATGCAAATTGGAGGAACAGCACCTCATATTTCACTTGGGCATCTTACAACCTAGCGGTATGAATATTGATTTATCTCATTTCAAGTAAGCCTTTTATTCCCTCCCTCCCTCTCCCTCTCTCTCCCACCCTAGTCATCCTGCTAGTTTCATTGTTCGTATCCCTTCGTTATTATCTCCTCCACAGCCAACAATAAACCATTGTGGGATCCTTGGCCATTGGTGTTGGCTCTGATTTGTTCGGTACCTTTTCACACCTCTAGTTTCTCTCTCCCCTGACTCTCAGTCTGACGAAGGGTCTCAACCAGAAAAGCCACCCATTTCCTTTTCTCCAGAGATTCTGCCTGACCCACTGAGTTACTCCAGCATTTTGTGTCCATGTGCCTGAGATTGTCAGGAGTCAGTGGGAACATTGCATTTCAAAGAGACTTTAAGAACACCCTTGAAGTCTAATCCTCTGAACACCTGGAAGTCTCCTTCAATGACAAAGTTTGGAATAGAGATGTTAGGAACTGCAGATGCTGGAATCTTGAGTGAAACACAAGTCCGCGGGTCACATAGCATCTCTGGAGAACGTGGATCTGAAGAAGGGTGACAAGCTTGAACATTGTCTATCCCTTCCCTCCACAGATCTGTCTGACCTGCTGAATTCCTCCTTATTTAAGAAGGAACTGCAGATGCTGGAAAATCGAAGGTAGACAAAAATGTCTCCAACATTTTTGTCTACCTGCTGAGTTCCTCCAGCGCTTTGTGTTTTAGGTTGGAATAGAGTGTCTCTTCACACCTCATATTTTGCTTGGGCAGCTTACAACCCAGCGGTATGAGTATTGATTTCTCTAACTTCAAGTAGCTTCCCTTGCTTTCCCTCTCTCTCCATCCCTCTTCCCATCCTAGTTCTCCCAACAGTTTCACTGTTCTCCTGATTAAATTTTACTGATTGTGTGCCTCGTTGTCACCTTCTCCTCAGCTAACAATTAACCATTCTACATTTTCCTTGATCTGTCATTTTCGCACCTTACTCTTCCATATCTCTGTCTCCCTCTCCCCTGACCCTCAGTCTGACGAGGGGTCTCGATCCAAAACGTCACCCATTCCTTCTATTCAGAGATGCTGCCTGTCCCGCTGAGTTACTCCAGCATTCTGTGTCTCTTCTGGGAAACTGATGCCGCATAAACAATGTGATAATAAGCAGATTGTCTGTCGATAGTGCTAAGTAAATCCAAAATCCTACCTTCCCCAAGCAATGAAGCATGTGTTTATTCAGTACTCTAATATGTTTTAGAAAGCATGAACCTGGAGCAGAAGGAAGCAACCATTGTTGATCAGGAAATTAAATTTCCTTTTATATTGCGTGAGCGTTTTACAGCTGCAAGTAAATATTGACAATGCCGCACTGTACAGAATTCATTAACTGGATAGGCTTAATGCTGTTCATCTATATCTTCCTGTTGATGAGCAGGCAGTGTGTTTAACCTCGGAAACTCTCCAGTCCCCAAAAGGCCCGCTGTGTCAGTTCACCTGACGTAGTAAAGGGCTAGGGTTTGATCCCAAGTCTCGAATAAATAACAAAGTCATCCAGGCTGTGAGACAGCTGCTGGAAGGTGGATTCAAGATGAGGACAGGTTTGGGCTGGAGCTGTTGAGTCGTCAGTTAATATCCAGCCACATTGCATAGAGTCATAGAGTGTGGAAACAGGGCCTTCGGCTCAACTTCCCCATATCGACCAACATGTCCCATCTACACTAGTCCCACCTGCCTGCCTTTGGTCCATACCCCTCCAAACCTGCCTAAATGTTTCTTAAAGGTTTGCGATAGTACCTGCCTCAAATACCTCCTTCGGCAGCTCATTCCATACACCCACCACCTTTGTGTGAGAAAGATACCCTTCTGATTCCTATTAAATCTTTCCCCCTCACCTTAAACCTATCAAATCTTTGCCCCTCTCCTCTGGTTTTCAATAGTACTGTGTGACCAACATAATACAGAACAAAAAATAAATTCAATAATAATGCAAAGGACAAAAAGTTTCTCTCCAAGTGCTTGTAATTCAGAGCTTACTTGGAGGATGTAGCGTTTAATAGGTTGTTGGGAAGATGCTGTTCCTAAACCATGACATTGTCTACAGTTGTTGCTGTATATGAGTTTCATTGGTGTTTGTTAAGATCCCACACCAACAATGCACTTGTTTGGCAGTAAAAAGACTATCGTCACATAGTCGGGGAGTTGATAAGAGGAGAATAGTAAGAAGTGGGAATTTCCAGTCTGGGAAGCCCGTGAAGCTCATACTAATTCTGAACATCAATGATTGCAAAAAGAGGGAGCAATTGTACAGAGCACAAGAACGTGCACAGATAACATTATGATGAAGCTCATGCTGTGGAAATAAAAGCCAGCATATTTGTACTTACTTATTACAACACAGGAGTCCATTCTGCCCCTTAGATCTATGTTAGCTTCCAGCAGAACCATCCCATTAATCCCATTCCCGCTCTCCTCATTTCTCTGTGATCCTGCCACCTATTCTCTCTTACACATGCCCATCTACTCCTGATTCTTTAGCCACTTGCATGCACTAGGGGTAATTTACACAAGGCAATTTATATACCAGCAAGTCTTTGGGACGTGGGAGGAAACGGCAGCTCCACCTGGAGTCAACCTGCACGTCACGGGGAGGCTGGGATTGAACCCAGGTTACTGGAGCTGTGAGGCACTGTAACACCCTTGGTGGTTTCTGTGAGGAAGGATACATGGACTGAACAGTGGCAGCAGGAAGGTTTCAGGATCAAGATAAATGCACATCCAACCATAGGACAGCGTGCTGATATTTCAAAGGGAGAATCTTAATTTGAGTTCAGGAGCACAAGATGGCCAACAAATCAGTCCTCCTGTAATATTCCCATCTCTGTTGGGCACCTTAGGAAAGTAATGATCAATGGGAATTGCCAATTACTCTCAGTTGTTGCCGTAGTAACACAATTTTCGCCTTTTGTTCTAATTGTTGTAGTTTTAAGGTGAGGGGAAGGTTCTAAAGTCGATCTGAGGATCTTTTACACAGAGGGTCGTTGATATCTGGAACTCGCTACCAGAGGAAGTGGTGGAATCAGACACAATTAAGAGGCAGGTACACAAAAATGCTGGAGAAACTCAGCGGGTGCAGCAGCATCTATGGAGCGAAGGAAATAGGCAACATTTCAGGCCAAAACCCTTCTTCAGACAGAATCTTGAGTCTGAAGAAGCGTTTCGGCCCGAAATGTTGCCTATTTCCTTCGCTCCATAGATGCTGCTGCACCCGCTGAGCTTCTCCAGTATCTTCGATTTTCCAGCATATGCAGTTCCTTCTTAAACAATTAAGAGGCATTTAGGCAGACATTTAAGTAGAAGGATATGGCCCCAAAGCAGACATGGGATTGGCGTGAGTCACACGGAAAACAGTTGCTGGAATCTTGAACAAAATATAAGCTGCTGACATAACTCAGCAGATCAGGCAGCATGTGAGGATGGAATAGATGACAAGTTTTGGGTCGGGACTCTTCTGCAGTAGTCTGAAGAAGAGTCCCGACCTGAAATGTTGCCTGACCTGCTGAGTTATTCCAGCACCTTGGGATTGGTAGAGATGCACATAAAGGTCCACATAGCTGCGGTGCGTCAAAGACCCCATTTCTGAGCTGTACGGCTCGATGAAAATACATTGGATGTATTCCAGGTAAAGCTCTGCTCAAACCACTCTCTGCTCCTTACTGTGAGATTATGTCTCTGCATCTTCCACCGAAGTTCAAAGCATTGGGACAAGTTAATCGATGCAAAACATCTGAAAAAAAGGGTTCAGCTTCAGCACTGGGATTGTCAGGGCCTTTTAAAATACTTTTTAAGAGGGATTGTGAGCAGCAATGGATGTAGAGCATAGCCTCCTGATTAGAAGGACCCAATGTCTCCAGTGCTTGTGTTGAATCCCTGTGCATTAACCGTATGACTTGCAGCAGGCATGTTTAGGTAGTTTAGTTTAGAGATACAGTGCAGAAACAGGCCTCTCGGCCCACCAGGTTCGTGCTGAACAACGATACTGGAACACAAACTTTATCCTACCCACACTAGGGACAATTTACAATTTAACCGAAGCCAATTAGACTACAAACCTGTACGTCTTTGGAATATGGGAGAAACCAGAGCTTCCTGAGAAAATGTAGGCCACGGGGAGAATGTACAACCTCCATCCAGGCTGCACCCACTAGTCAGGATTGAACCTGGGTCTCTGGCACTGTAAGGCAGCAACTTTACCGCTGCACCACCGTGCTGCCCTAAGTTACAATTTTTACCAAAGCCAATTAAGCTACAAACTTGTACGCCTTTGGAGTAATGGGAGAAAACCGGAGCACCAGGGGAAATCCCACACTGTAACAGGGAGAAGGTACAGAGAGAATTAGTGAGGAATTAGTGGGTATTGCCCCTGTAAGCTGATGGCCTGTTCTCATTCCTCGACAGTGGTGCAGCGTTAGAGTTGCTGCCTTGCAGCGCCAGTCCTGGGTTTGATCCTGACTATGGGGGCAGCCTGTATGGAGTTTGTACATCCTCCCTGTGACTGCGAGGTTTGCTCCCAGGTTTCGTCCCACATTTCCAAAGACGCACAGGTTTGTAGGTTAATTGGGTCGATATAATTGTAAATTGTTCCTGGTGTGTGTTAGATAGTGTTAGTGCGTGGGGAGCACTGGTCGGCGTGGACTCGGTGGGCTGAAGGGCCTATTTCTGCGCTGTCACTAAACTAAACTAAAAAGACTAGTTGCCAAGGGTATAACTGCGATAATAAACAGGGCTAAGCCTCCTAAAGGGTTCCCACTCTCCCACCAGCTTTTGCAGGCACCTCCTCCCGAGGACCTGTGCCTGAAGCCCAATGTGGAGTCATCCGTTACTTGTCACAGACCTCTTTGCTTCTTTACGGCTCTCCCCCGTCTCCCATCAGTTTGTTGGCAGGGATCGGAAATTGAAATCCATTTTTCACATTAATCTCAAGGCTAATCCATTCTTTTCTTCGCCCCAAGAAATAGTCTCAAACAGCCTAAATCTGTACATCTTGTTGCCACGGTGATTTTGACTGCTACTGGTCGTTGACAGGAAATGACAGCTGAATCCAACAGGATATTGCATGCGTTTCTGCTCCTAACTCCGATCCAGAGTCGTCCAAAATTCTGATAAGGGAGCTGCCTATGCGAGGTTCTAATAATGAAGTGTCACTTCTGAACGCTTAGAAAGAGATGATATCAGGAATGTTATCCTGCCACACATTTATCAGATCAGAGGGGTGATCTTCTCAGCCAACGCAATATATTACAGAGCTTTAAAATGACTTTACTGGCTCACTGTGAAGCGGCTGTGACTGATGAGATCAGATTAGGACTGAGCACCAGGCAGCTACCACTGTACAGCCACAATAACCTGCATGCAGGCTGGAGTGTATTGGAAGGAACTGCAGATGCTGCTTTATACCGAAGATAGACACAAAGTGCTGGAGCAACTCAGCGGGTCAGGCAACTTCTCTGGACAAGAAGGAACAGGTGACGTTTTGGGATGGAACCCTTCTTCAAACTGAAAGTAGAGAGGGGGAAGGGGGGACTGGAGGTAGGAAAAGGCTAGAATAAATCGGGGTCGGCAACAGATGACCAAGGAAGGGGGAAGCCCACTATTGGCCCATTGTTGACTGGGGAAGAGGTGATAACAAAGAGATACAGGGATGTGAACCATATAATTAGTAGGATGGCTAAGGTGGAGAGGGGGAGGAGGGAGAGAGGGAATACAGGGGTTATTTAAATTTAGAGAAATCAACATTCAAACCGCTGGGTTGTAAGCTGTCCAAGTGAAACATGAGGACTAGACGAGGCAGACTAGAGTGTATTGGTGGGCGCCTCTTTGTTTCTGAGAACGCCAGTGTTTGAGCAAATTTGGCTTAAACTGGGAACTAAGAACATAAGAGGATAAGAAATTCAAGCAAGAAGAAGCCTTTTAGCTCTTAATGGCTGTCCTGGCATTCCTTGAGATCATGATTGACTCGTTACCTCAGTGCCAATTCCCTGCACTAATCCCGACTCCCTCCATTCCCTTGATATGTAGCAATATTGCTCCTTTTCTAGAATACAATCAAAAACTGCACCTCATTGGTAGAGATTTCCAAATTTGACCCCTCTCCAGGTGAAAAAGACTTTGTAGGCACAAGGAACAGCAGATGTTGATTTACCAAAAAACCCACAAAGTGCTGGAGTGCCTCAGTGGGTTGGGCTTCATCTCTGGAAGAAATGGATAGGTGACGCTTCAGGTCGGGACCCTTCTTCAGAACTTTCTCAACTATGTCCTCACTGTCCGACACCTTATTTTGAAATTGTAACTCCTAGTTCTACTCTGGCCATCCAGAGAAAATATTAAACTTGTGGAGATTAGTTTAGTTTCGAGATAGAGCGTGGAAAGAGGCCCTTCGTTCCATCGAGTCCACACTGACCAACGGTCACCCAGACACTAGTTCTATCCTACACACTTGGGACAATGGACAGAAGCCAATAAACCTACAAACTTGCACGTCTTTGGAGTGTGGGAGGAGACTGGAGCACTGGAGCATTCTCAAACCGAGAAAACCCACGCGGTCACAAACTCTGTACAGACAGCACCCATAGTCAGGATCGATCCTGGGTCTCTGGTGTTGTAAGGCAGCAACTCTACTGCTATGCCCCAGTGCTGTCCAGATCTGTATGGATTATGGATAATTGAATAAGATCACCTCTCCTTTTCTTCCAAAGTCTTGTGAGAACAGACTTGGTTTGCGTAGTCTCTTGCTTACAGGCACCTCCCCTGGTTATGGCAAAGATCAGTTTCTGAGAAACCCCCTAACCCAAACAGTTTATCTCAATTTGGACCTGACAAGGAACCCACATGACAGAAGATGCCTGCAGGGGTAGGTTGTCTCTCTCACATGCCCGGCAAAGCTCCTCTGGTTCCTTTGCCATTTCATGGGGAGCATTCCGGAGATAAGTTCATAAATTCATAGGTCATCGGAACAGAAATAGGCCATCCGGCACTTCGAGTCTCCTCTGCCATTCAATCATGGCTGATCTATCTTTCCAACTCAACCCCATTCTACTGCCTTCTCCCCATAACACTTGACACCCCTACGTCAAGAATCTGTCACTCTCAGTCTTAAAAATACCCAATGACTTGGCCTCCACAATCTTCGAGGCGTTTCTAAAGGCGCGTCCTTTTATTGTGAGGCAATGTCTAGTTCTAGACTCCCCACTAGGGGGAACATCGTTCAGGACTGGACCTGAATATCTGGAACTGAGTGGAGATTGATCGTCTTCACAATTCCCTTGTAGACTGCAGCCCAGCACAGCGGTGGAATATATGTTAAACTGATCCCCACCCACTCAATGAGGACAGGGTATAAGGCAGATCTGTCTCTTGGGGGTATCAGTGTTGTTGGGCTTCTGGTCTTTGGGGGGAGGAGATGGTAACTGGGAGATTCAGGCTCTCTGTGAAGATCTGGTTCTCTGGGAGAGAGTGGGATGAGATGGGGGACCCAGAGATGGCATCTGTGTTTCAGGTGCAGAGTCTCTGGAGCGGGGGTCTTTGCGAGATTATTTCCTGGGGCAGTGAGGGTCTTTGGGTGTGGTGTGGCGGGGGTGTAGGGATTGGGGTTTAGAGTCTGGTATTTGGGAACTCTTGGTTTGGGGTCTGTGTCCGGCATCTCCAGGTTTGGCATCTTTGAGGTTTAGCATCTATGGATTTGTGGACTGTGTTTAGGGTCTCTGGGCTTGAGGTCTCCAGGTTCTGTCTCTGGTGTTTGGGTCTGGTTTTGGGTCTTTGGGAGATTGGGTTGTCTGCTATTTGAGTCTCTGGGAGTTGGGATGTTTCGGATTTGGGTGTCTGTGTTGTGGACCTGGGGGATTAGATCTCTGGATTTGAACTATAGAAAAGCACCACCGAAACAGGCCATTCATCCCACATAGTTGTGCTGACCATACTAATTTTACTAATCCCATCTGCCTGTCTACGTACCTGCCTGTTAATGTACATGTCTTAATGCCTCTTCAGAGGGATCTCTGGGTTGTGGCATCTCAAGCATCTCTGGATTGTGTTTTTGTTTAGTTTTAGAGATACAGCACGGAAACTGTCCCTTTGGCCCTCTGGTCCAACACTAGAAAGCAATCACTCATACACTAGTTCTATCCTACACACCAGGGACGATTTACAGAGGTCAATCAACTTGCAAACCTGCACATCTTTGGAGGGTGAGGAAACTGGAGCACCCGGAGAAAACCCACGAGGTCCACAGGGAGAACGTACAAACTCTGTACAGACAATGTCCTTGGCCGGGATCGAACCCGATTCTGGGATTTGGATCTTTGGGAGTTTTGGGTGACTGGGTCAGGGTCTGAAGATTGAAGTGGGATTAGTGGTGGAAGGTTGGTACGTGGTAGACTTTCCAGAAGGGTAGAAGATAATTGTTGGACAATTATATTAATTAGGGAATTACTGTGATCGAGCTCTAGTCCAGCTACAATAAAAGCATAATTGCCTACAATGTCTTCCCGAGGACGATGAGATATAGGTTTAGTGGCACAGAGAATGGCATGAAGTGTATCTAACACTCAAATCTAACTAGGCCTGGATATTTCAAGACAAACTTTCCGACTGACATGAAATATGTAAAAGCATAACAATGCAATTAGTGGGAGTGGCAGTAGGCCATTCAGCCCTTCAATCCCGCCCCCTCATTTAATAAGATCATGGGTGATCCATTCTTGGCCTCCAGGTTACTTTCCCGCTCTCTCCTCACTCCTTTAACTCCCTTGTAGTTTAAATGTCTGAGAAGCTCTGCCTTAAAAATATTCAACGTTCAACTTCCATATGTTAGTGAATACCAAAGATTCATAACCTGCTGAGAGAAGAATGTCATCCTCATTATCTCAAATGTATCTAAAATGGTTGAATTGTTATACTGGAATTATTCCTCTTTCATTCCAGAGACCCTCACTGGTGTAAACATCCTCTCAGTGGTCACCCTGTCACCCCCCCCTCACCATCCTATCATTCACTGAGATCACCCCTCATTTTTCAAAGCACCAGTGAGTATCTGAACCATACATCAACCCCATCCCCCATGAATTAACCCCATCCCCCATCAACCCCATACCCCATTGTGAAGTGCTCTGTACTGCCTCCAACACATTATTTCCTATTCTAAATAAGGAGACCAAAACTGCACACAGTGCTTTGGTGTGATCTTATCATTGCCCTGTAAAATTGCAAGTAACCTCCCACCACCCCTTACTTTTATATTGAAAGATACAGATCGAAAGATACAACATGGAAACAGGCCCTTTGACCAACCCAGTCCATGCTGACCAACAATCACACTAGTTCTATGTTATCCCACTTTCTCATTCACTCCCTACTCACTGGGGGCAATATATGGAGGCCAATTAACTTACAAACCTGCACATCTTTGAGATGTGGCAGGAAACTGGAACACCCAGAGGAATCCCACCATGTCACAGGGAGAAGGTGCGAACTCCACACAGACAGCACCCGAGGTCAGGATCGAACCTGTGTCTCTGGTGCTATGAGGCAGCAGCTCTACCAGCTGCATCACTGTGCCACCCAACATTAAATATATTTCCCCGTCGGAGAATTGAACCCCTACCACTAACTACTACACTAACGAGGAACAATAACAACTTCAAGCAGAGATGTGATCATTTTACCTCTGGTCCTTGAGGGAACCACTTGCAGATAACATCTCTGTAAAAATGGTGAAGTGAATGTCTTATTACTGTGTTGAATGTTGTGCATTTTGTTCATTGACAGTAATATATGTATAAAAAAATCTATGATTGAGCTGTTTAGTGATGCAACTGCATTCCATTGAATTGATGGACTCTTCAGCCAGCTCATTAGCAATTGTATTTAACTAGGGTAGCACAGTGGTAGAGTTGCTGCCTTACAGCACCAGAGACTTAGGTTCAATCCTGACTCTGGGAGCTGTCTGTACAGAGATTGTACGTTCTCCCTGTGACTGAAGATAGACACAAAATGCTGGAGTAATTCAGCAGGACAGGCAGCACCTCTGGAGATAAGGATATGTGGGAGTGTGGCTTTTCTCTGGGTGCTCCGGTTTCCTCCCACATTCCTAAGACGTGCAGGTTTCTGGGTTAATTGACATTTTAATGTAAATTCTCCCTCGTGTGCAGGATGCAAAACTGGGATACATAGAACTAGTGTACGGGTGATCATTGGTTGGCATGGAGTGGAACCAGTGGGCCGAATGGCCTGTTTCCATGCTGTAGCTCTAAAACTAAAACTGAAACGGAAATTGAAACTGAAACTAAAACTAAAACTTAAAGATGAATAAACGATAACTTTGATCAGGTACTAAGACGGAAAGCTTCTTTGCAGTTAAGCTGGTTTTGAATGTCAAGAGTATAACGTTGGAATGAACTGTACCCGACTTGACCCAAGTCAATATGTGCTTTCTAAAACAGCCTCCCCACAAGTGACTGTAATGTGTCTGATGTCCCAGCAGCTAGTCACAGCTCAATGGCTCCATCCTGTGGAGATCCTATCCTGAATCCCTCCGGCTTGCCATCTTCCTCACTGCTTTTCAGAGTGAGCTGGATCCTCTTCAGCTAAGGCAGATTTTATATTCTGCCTTTGAAGAAGGGTTCCAACATGAAACAATGCCTCTCCATTCCTTCCACAGATGCTGCCTGATCCGCTGAGTTTCTCCAACAATTTTTTGTTGTTTTGTTCAAGATTTCAGTGAATGCTTTTCCTTGTGTCTGATTTGACTGCATTGCAACCATATTCTTCTATTTAAGCGTCTGGCTAAATGCCTCTTAAATGCAATAATTATATCTGATTCCACCACCTCCTCAGGCAGCGTGTTACAGATTTCAACCACACTCTGTGTAAAAGATATCAACCACCCTCAGATCCGCTTTAAAACCTCTTCCTTTCACCTTAAAACTACAAAAACTAGAACATAGGGCAAAAATGGCATTACTATGGCAACAACTGAGACGAGTTGGCAATTCCCATTGATCATTATTTTCCTAAGGTGCCCAACACAGAGAAGAATCTTGCATGAGGACTATTTTGTTGGGTTGCATCTCTCTTTATATTCCTCCTTCCTGTTCTCCCCACCAGGACTTCCTGGCTCCATCTTCCCTCTGTCCACCTCTCCACCCATCTATGCACTCAGGTCTCCCTGCCGCTCGTAAAACAAAAACACTCTGAAAAGCTACACTCTGAAGCTCTTATGGACCTGTCCCACTTAGGCGACTTTTTAGGCAACTGGAGGAGACTATGCAGCCGCCACATGTTCGCGGATGGTTGCTGGGGAGTTGCCTTCATGGTCGTGAGGAGTTCCCGCATTCTGGGAACTAGTCGTGGCCTCATTATCTTTGCCGCAACTTTTTCAACATGTTGGAAAATTAGCGGTGACTCGAATGAAGTTGCCATGGAGAGTAGCGAGAATTCTTGTGTGTAGGTGGGTCGCCAGGAGGTCCGAATGGGTCGCTAGGAGGTCGAAGGTTCTTGTAAGTTGTAGCCGGTGCTGACCGGTGAATTTCATTGGCTCATTGGGGAAAAAAACGTAAGCAGTAGTTTTCAGAACCAAGGATAACCGACCGGTAATGTATCCACTCCTTCTCCCTCCTTCTCCTCCCTTCTTCTCCCTCTCTCCCCCCTCGTTTAAAGGACTTACCGTACACTGTGCTTTAGCCGTCTTAATTACAGCGCCAACCTTCCTGATCATCGCGGTGTGTCTGTATCACCTTGGCTTTGCACCGTGTGAATTTCACTCAGACAGCGCTCCCCCCACTTGCCCTGTCCCCCGCCTGCATAACGAGCTGGTAAAGGAAGCGATGTGTGTGTGTGTGTTGTGTGTTCCACTCTGACTGTCGCTGGTCCAGTTGCCGTTTATTCAGGCGACTGCCGGAAACATGACAGTCGCCTGAAAAATCGCCTAAGTGGGACAGGCCCATTACCGTTACCGAGTAGTGAAAGGCCTGGATAGAGTGGATAGATGTTTCCATAGTGGGAGAATCTAGGACCAGTGGCCATAGCTTCAGAATAAAAGGATGTATCTTTAGAAATGAGGAGGAATTTCTTTAGTCAGAGGGTGGTGAATCAGTGGAGTTCATTGCCATAGAAGACTGTGGAGGTCAAGTCAATGGATATTTTTTATGGTGGAGATTGACAGATTCTTGATCAGTACGGGTGTCAGGGGTTATGGGGAGAAGGCAGGAGAATGGGGTTGAGAGTGAAAGATAGATTAGCCACAATTGAGTGGCGGAGTAGACTCGATGGGCCGAATGGCCTAATTCTGCTCCTATAACTTATGAACTAATGAAGTTTTTGTAGCAAACTGCAGAAGGCGTGTTAGTACAAGAGTGTCATGTCTACCCCTGTTGGCAACTCCTTCCCTCTTCTGGTTGTAATCCAGAGCGAGAGTTGTTCTGCTCTGTTGGACCTGCGCCTTGAGGAGTTGTCGCATCTAAATCCCACATCTCCAGCCCACTGATTGTACAGTGCACGGACATCTTCTTGCCTCTTGCGCAATCCTTGACCAGCCACAATCCTCCACCTCCAGTGTGTTTCAATTAGATCAAAGAGATCAAGGGAAATTAAAATTAAAATCACATTTTTAAAAGCCCGTTTGATATCTTCCTTGCCCATTTCTGTGTATGTCAGATTAATCTTTTGCCAATGGAGATTGTAAGACGGTGCAAATGCTGGTTTGTACCGAAGATAGACACAAAGTGTAGGAGCAGTCAGCGGGTCAGGCAGCATCTCTAGAGGAAAGGAACAGGTGACGTTGCTGGTCAGAACCCTTCTTCAGTCTGAAAGTTTAAGGGGGACGGGGACTGGAGGTGGGGAAAGGCCAGAACAAATCAGGGCTGGCAACAGATGACCAAGGAAGGGTAGAGCCTTTAATAATCCTTGTTGGCTGGGGGAAGAGGTGAGAGGGAGACAGGGATGCGAAGAGTGGAACTGGTAGGTTTCATGAGAAAAGAGAAAATAGAGTGAAAATAGAGTGAGAAGGGACTGGATAGAGTAAGAGAGTTAACGTGAGAGGGAATGTCATAGAGGGAAAGAAAGGCAGAGAGAATAAGAAAGAAAAGTAGAGAAAATAAGTTTGCCTACATTAATTTTCTTTCTGCAGAAGGGATCACGTTTGTACCAATCCAATATCCTGATGGTTTTCACCAATCCCGAAATTTGGCACCAAAGTGAAAGAATAAAGTGGGAGACAAAAGGACAGGGTTAGTGGGAGGGGGTCACAGCATGAGTAGGAGAGAGCAGGAGTGGGAAATGGACTTGCGGAGGCAATGGAGAGAGGGAGAAGACAGGATGAGGTGTGGCGGTAAAGCGAGTCAGAAAGTCGGAATGAAAATAACAAGACAAGATGTGAGATGGGAAAGATAGCCATAGGGTGTAGGGGAGAAACGGCAAAGAGAGAAGGGGGAATTTCTGAGAACACAGCAGATTTTGTGAGAAAGAAGTTGATGAAAAAAGAGTCAATCTCTGAAAACGAGAATTAGTTAGAAAGGGACAGCGAGAGAGAAAACGTAAGAGTTTTTAGTTACAGAGATACAGCGAGGTCACAGGCCCTTCAGCCCATCGATCACCGGTTCTCACTAGTTCTATGTTGCGAGAAGCACAGCCCAGATTTAGTGAATGTACACGGCAGGAGAACTTTACCATCATATCTGGAATGTTGTGATGAACTGATGTGAGCAAGTCAAAAGTTTGTTGTGAGCATCACTGTTCCCTTTAAATGCACATAGAGTGCAATGTTATTGTGGTTTTAATGATGCATTTAAAATCATAATAATGTTGCAATCTACTCCCAGTTAAAGGCTACTTGTCAGCAAGCTGGCAGAGTGCAGGTAACTCTCCTGGCTTTACCTCCCTGTTGATCATTGACTCCAGCCCGCACCTCCCACCCCCCCTTCACTCACTCCCTGACTTCTCTGCTGACAGAGCTAATTCCTCTCCTCTCTCCGGAGCCAGGGCTCCTGATGCCGCATTGCCCTCACAGGACCGTGGATGGGGAGGTTTGAGGGGAGGGGGGAGGATGATGGGTGGCGGTGGGGGTTGGTGAAGGGGATAGGAGCTCCACCAACACCCCTCCTCCCACCCCACCGAATCCCAGCCAAGAAATTCCTGCTTGTGCTCCGTGCGAATGAGCCTCCCTCTCCCTGTTGCCAGGCTCCCAGCGCTGGGCATGCAGGCCGTCACAGTGGGCAGCCGGGCAGAAGCAGGGGGATGCCTCGTCGACTCCCCGCTGCCAAGGCCGATGCTCAGCGACTCCGCTGACAACTCTGTCACTTACCTGAGCACTAACAAGCCACGGCATCATTAACTTCAGCCCAGGGGTGGCTGGAAATGCCAAAATCAAAGTAATCTCATTAAAACTGACAAGGGGCCAGCATTATCCCACTGCAACCAACAAGGAGGGTTTCACCTTCCTGGATTGTCACAGGATCCACAACGTCAAGAGACATTTTGGGACATTACAGTGCAGTTTTACTTTGTGATGTGCCCAGTAATTCAGAGTTTTAATTAGTTTAGTTTGGAGAGACAGCGCGGAAAGGGGCCCTTCAGCCCATTGAGTCCGCACCGACCAGCGATCCCCACACATTAACTCTACCCTACACACACTAGGGACAATTTAAATTGACACCAAGTCAATTAACTTTCAAACCTGTACATCCTTGGAGAGTGGGAGGAAACCGAAGATCTCGGAGAAAACACACGCAGGTCACGGGGAGAACGTACAAACTCCCTACAGACAGCACCCGTAGTCGGGATCAAACCTGGGTCTCTGGTGCTGCAAGCGCTGTAAGGCAGCAAATCTGCCGCTGCACCACTGTGTCACCCGCATTTGTGCTTGCAATATGATGTTTTTCTGGATTCAATGGTGCAGGACTTTGAAGGCCTCAGCTCAACACATATCCAAGCTCCAAAATCTTGGAAGAACATCTAATACCACACCCGCAATTCTTTATAAAAAAAATTCTCCTTCTCTAGTTTAGTTTAGTTTACAGATACAGCATGGAAACAGGCCCTTTGGCCCACTGAATCCATGCTAACCTTCTATCTCCTGTCAACACAAGTTCTATGTTATCCCTCGTCGTATACTTTAGAGGCAATTTTTCTCAGAAGCCAATTAATCCACAAACCTGCACATCTTAGGGATATGGGAGCAGCCGGAGGAAACCCATGTGGAAACCCACAGGGAGAAAGTGCAAACTCCAAGCAGACAGCACCCAAGGCCAAGATCAAACCCGGGTCGATGGCGCTGTGAAGCAGTGGCTCTACCAGCTGCGCCATGGTTTTATCAATGATTTAGATGTAGAAGGCAGGATTAGTTATTTTGTAGATGACAAAAAAGTGTGGGGTAGATAGTGAAAATCGTTACCAAAATTTACAGCAGGAACTTGATCAGTTGGACATGTGGGCTGAGGAATGGTTAATTGGGTTTAATGCTGATAAGTGTGAGGTGTTGCATTTTGGCAAGTTAAACCAGTGCAGAATCTTCACAGTGAATGACAGGGCCCTGGGGAGTTTAGTAGAGCAGAGGGATTTAGGTGTGCAAGTACATAGTTCCTTGAAAGTGGCGTCACAAGCAGATAGGTTGGTCAGGAAGGCTTTCAGTACGTTGGCCTTCATTAGTCAGGGTATTGAGTATAGATGTTGGGCAGGTCATGTAACAGTTGGAGATGCTGTTAAACTGGAAATAATTCAGGGAAGATTTACAAGGTTGCTGCCAGGACTTGGGAGCCTGAGCTACAGGGGGAGGTTGGACAGGCTAGGACTTTATTCCGTGATGTGCAGGAGGATGAGGGGTGATCTTATCGAGGTGTACAAGATCATGAGGAGTATGAATGCACAGTGTATTTTATTCAGAGTAGAGGAATTGAGAACCCGAGGATATAGGTTAAAGATGAGAGGGGAAAGATTTAAAAGGAACCTGAGGGGCAACTTTTTACACAGAGGTTGGTAGGCTTATGGAATGAGCTGCCAGAGGAGGTAGTTGAGGCAGGTACTGTCACAACATTTAAAAGGGTTTTGGACAGGTAGATGGATAAGAAAGGTTTAGAGGGATATAGGTCAATGTAAGCAGGTGGGACCAGTGTAGATAGGGCACCTTGGTCGGTGTGGTCCAGCTGGCAGAAGGGTCCGTTTCAGTGCTGTATAACTCTATGACTAATTCCTCTATGCTAGAGACCTGAAACAGCCCCTATCCATGTGCTCCGGAGATGCTGCCTGACCCGCTGAGTCACTCCAGCACTTTGTGTCCTCTTCACACAGTGAGCTGGGCCTGCAATGGAGACAGTGATTGTAAACGGTTTACTTATTGTCCCTGCTTTAGTACATGTCAGAGAAGGCAGCAGAAACTAAAGGTTACAGATGTTGGTTTACAAAAAAAGACACAAAGTGCTGGAGTAACTCAGCGGGTCAGGCAGCATCTCCGTACATGGATAGGGGCTGTTTCAGGTCTCTAGATGGGTCCTGACCTGAAACGTTACCTATCCATTTCCTCCACAGATGTTGCCTGACATGCTGTTACTCCGGCATTTTGTGTCTGTCTTTCGATATAAGCCAGCATCTGCAGTTCCTTGTTATTACTGATTAGCCGCTGATGGGTTGGAAAATTAAAGTGCACAACTGGATACAAATAAAGATAAATAGAATTTGCTCGATGTTGGAGCCGCACTGCAGCCTGGACAATGAGTTTGTTCGCTGAGAGAGATCCAAGCCCCATACCTTCATGGCCGGTCTGTGCATTCCACTTCCAGTTGACTGCACGTTGCCTGGCAGCCCCTGGCTGCAGCAGAGCAGTTGTAGTTGTTGCAGGACGTGACAGCTACACACTGCTGCTAATGGGGAAGGCATGTAAAGCAGGACTGACACTGCACAGCAGCTCTGATGCAGGGGGGGAGGAGGAAGGTGGCGGTGGGGGGGGGGGCGTGACGCTGGAGATGAAGTTAACCCTCAGCGCCCCAAAAGGTCTGGCACCAATGTTGCACGATCCAACTCATCCTGGGTACAGGTCAAGGGGCGACCTGTTGTGAAGAACGATTTGTAGCAAGTGACAGGGTAGATAAAGCAAGACCACTTCCTCCGCTGCGGAGAGTCCAGAACAAAGAGGAAGTTATAAGCAGGGATGAAATCAAGATCAAAGGCTTGCATTTTTATTAGTTTACAGAGATACGTCACAGAATCGGGCCCTACAGCCCACCAATTCCACGCCGACCAGTCATCCCTGTACACTAGCACTATCCTATACACACTCGGGATATTTTACAATCTTTACTGAAGTCAATTAACCTACAAATCCATATGTCTTTGGGATGTGGGAGGAAACCGGAGCACCCAGAGAAACCCGACCTAGCTCACAGGGAAAGCATACAAACTCCGTACAGACAGCGTCCATGGTCAGGATCGAAGCCGGGTCTCTGGCGCTGCAAGGCAGCAACGTCACTGTACCACTTGCTCTCCGATAGTCAATTTAAAAATCACCGTAGATGCTGGAAATCGGAGACAAAAACGGAAGAAAAATCAGATAACATTGTCAAGGAAGTACAGTGAACACGTAACGTCCGCCATTAGCACATTTGACACGGTCTCACCTCGTCACAGATATCCTTGTCCTATCCATTCTACCCACCACCTCTGCACGGTGATAACCAGCGATTTTCTTGCATTGTTTGCTGCTCATCATCCTCTTACTCGCCTACCCAACCCGTTCACAGGGAGAACGTACAAACTCCACACAGACAGCAACCGTAATTAGGATCAAACCCGGCTGTCTGGTGCTGTAAAGGCAGTAACTCTACCACTGTGCCACTCTCTGGTATCCTCTGGTGTTCCCTTTTTAAACTTGTCTGCCTCGCTCTCCTTCTTTTAGACACCCTTTAAGCCAATTTCTTTACCGTAAAGCAATACAGCACAGCAATGGGCCCTTCAACCACCAATGTCCGTGCCGAAGGAAAAGCGGTTAAACTAATCTACTCTACCTGGCCAAGATCCATACTAGTCCATTTCCTGCATATTAACGTGCCTGTCTAAAAGCATCTTAAACCCTACTATTATCTATACCTGCCTCCACCACCACCCATGGCAGCACGTTCCTCTGTGTAAAGAACTTGCCCCGCACTTCACATTTAATCTTTGTCCCTCTAATGTTAAAACTATTCCTTGATATTTGTACCCTGGGGAAAAAAGGTTCTGACTGTCTACGCTATCTATGCCTCTCATAACTTTATACACTTCTATCCGGTTTCTGCTCAACCTCCGACATTCCAAAGAAAACAGTCCAAGTTTGTCCAAGCTTCCCAACTGCTGTCATAATGAGTTGCTTTCGTGGTGCTGTTAATGAATATACACAGCCTCCACACTGTTGGCTGGTACATAGCTAGTGTTGGCTGATGCTTAATACATACTATTGACGTTGTGACTGTAACTGAATGTACACAGTTGCTGCATTATTGGACGCATCTAAACAGCCACTGTCTTGGCTGTGACTAATGAACACATTCCTTTGCTTGCTTTTAATGAATGTGGACAATTTGTTGATCGCTGGCAGGTATTGAATGTGCACAGGGCCTCTGGTGTCAGCAATCGCTGGCTTCACATATTGGTTCTTGCAGAAAATATTTCTAGATGAGCACTGGTGTTCATAAGTTATAGGAGCAGAAATAGGCCATTTGGCCCATCGAGTCTACTCCGCCATTCAATGATGGCAGTGTTGGTAAACAGGTATAAACTGCTACATAATGTGTACAGCTACCTCAATGTGGGGTTAATGGATGCGCTCGCAGTTTCTAGAGTGTCATGGTTGATTGATTGAAAGATGCAGATGGAACCAGGCCTAAGTCCACACTGCCCATCGATCACCCATTCACACTAGTTCTAGCTTATCCCACTTTTGCATCCACTCCCTGCACGCCAGGGCAAATTTACCTACAAACTTGCATGTCTTTGGGGCGGGGGGGAGGAAACCGGAGCACCCGGAGGAAACCCACGCAGTCACAGGGGAAATGTGCAAACTTCACACAGACAGTACCCGAGGTCAGGATCGAACCCTGGGTCTCTGGCACTGTGAAGCAGCAGCTCCACCAGCTGCGCCACTGTGCTGCCCCCTGTCGATGACAATCGATTATGCGCCATCCACTCCTAACGCTGAGGAAATTTACGCGGCCCCTGAATTGCATCCTCTCTTTGGTTGCTCACAATCCTTTGACTGTTACTGACTGTACAAAATGCCTGCAGCTTTAACTGCCAGAGATGGTATGTAACTCCTGCAATCTTGACAGTAACTAAATACTCATGTTCCAGCTTTGTTGGCTGATATTGACCGAGTAGGCAGTCTTTCTCTGGCGTTAGTTTTGTTAAATATACAGAATAATCCAATGTTGGTGGCTATTAAACATGCTCTAGCTCTCCAGTATTGATGGCTAGTGAGCGTACACAATCTCTCTGGGATTGGCTATCACTGGATACGCACAGTCTCCATAACTTGGCTCTCACTGACAGTACACAGTTCACAAGGTTACGCCTGTTACAGAGTATACTCAGCCCTATGGTTTTGGCTATCACTGAATGTACACAGACCCTGCAGTGTTGGCAGTTAATGAAAGTGCCTTGTCTTCTCATGTTAGGTTTGACTGAATGTACACAATTTGTTTATTGTTGGCTTCTACTGAATGCACTGAGTGCCGTTAGTACTGGCAGTCAGTGACTGTAGGTGGTGGTTGCTGTGTTAGATGTTACCAAGCTAAACTCCCTTGTTCCTGTTGTCAATGGATTTGGAAACTTCTTCATTGTTGGCCCTTGGCATGAACGGTCACATTAGTGTCGCTTATTACAGAACATGCACTATTACTAGAGTCAGAATCATACGGCACAGAAACAGGCCTTTGTCACCCTTCCCCCATCCCAAGCTCATGCTGACCATCAAGCAACAGTTCCTGTAACAGGTTCATCACTGACCATGAGCAGATAGGCAAGAGTTGGAGCCTGTAGCTAAGGCGGACTGTTGGAGAGGAGAGAGACAGTGATCTGGGCTATTTGGGGAGAGAAAGGAGAGGGACAGTTTTCCACAAGTGGTATTAGTTGGTATTGGTTTTATTATTACTGTATTATTTACAGTATTGCAGTATTATTAAATGGACTTTATCTTGCAAGAAATGGTATTCCTTTTATTCCCATTATCCTGCATCTGTACACTGTGGATGGCTTGATTGTAATCATGTATAGCCTTTCCACTGACTGGTTAGCACACAACAAAAGCTTCTCCCTGTCCTCAGAACACGTGACAATAAGTAAACTAAACTATACGAAAAATTAAGCTAAACTATTATCATGTGCATCAAGATACAGTGAAAAACCTTGTGTACGTGTTATCCAGTCACATCATACTGTCCATGAATACCATCAAACCTGACCCAAAATGTCCCCCATCCTTTTCCTCAGAGATGCTGCCTGACCCGTGGAGTTACTCCAGCACTTTGTGTCTATCATTGGTATAAACCAGCATCAGCAGTTTCTTCACTTTGTACATGTAGTGCAAAGAAAAAATACCACTGTACAGAATATAGTGCTATAGTTTATAGTTACAGAGAAAGTGCAAATAAAAATAAGTGCAAGGGCCGCAATGAGGTAGATTGGAAGATAGTATGGACGAGTTGGGCCAAATGGTCTGTTTCCATGCTTTATGACTCAGTGACTCCTTGAGTGATGGGGTATTAAATGGGAGGCAAACAGGATTCGTAGCAAGAGCAGGGAGAGAGGGAGATGCACTTTGATGCTGAGCTGTGTTGTCCTGTATGGTGCAGCTTGAGGAAGCTTCAGTTGGAGGGAAGATCATTTGTCATCATTTGTTAGTCAAGTCTCTTTCAGGTCTGCAAGGCGGCGGTGCAGAGGGTGGAACCGCTGCTTTATACCTTCGGAGACCATGGTTGGAACCTGTTGCAGTTTGCATGTTCGAGCGTGTTTGCCCTGTGACCGTATGGGTGTTCCAGATACTGCAGGTTCTTCCCACATCCCAGAGAAGTACAGTTCAGCAGATTAATTTGCCACTGTTAATTGATCAGGGTAAATTGCCCCTAGTGTGCAGATGAGTGTTAGAATCTCAGGGAGATTGGGAGGTGAAGTAGAGGGTGTAGAAACAAAGTTACTCTAAATTAGTGGGGGAATGGATTTACTTTTTCAGTTTGTGTAGAGGTGATGGCTTGATCAAGTCCCCTTTTCTGTTGCAAGGATATATTGATAATATAGCAACCATGCCAATATATCCAGCAATGATAAACACATGGAAGGCAAGATACTTGCTTACAAATGGGTAGGCGGTAAAGCTGGTAATCCAGAAGTGGCAGAGAAACCTCCTTCAGTACAGAAGCGTGAACCTGTGGCAAGCAGATTGTGGTGACGTGAAGAGTGAGCAGGTTGGTTGGCCACAGAGACAAGAGCTGGTAGTGGAGCAGAGCTGCGGTAACACTTACAGCATTGTGCAGCTGAAGGATACACAGCGGTAAAGTTGCTGCCATATTGCTGCCTTATAGTGCCAGAGACCCAGGTTCGATCCTGATTACGGGTGCTGCCTGTACGAAGTTAGTGACCCCGTGGGTTTTCTCCGGCTGCTCCGGTTTCCTCCCACACTCCAAAGACGTACACGATTGTAGGTTAATTGGCTTCAATAAAATTGTAAATTGTCCCTAGTGTGTAGGACAGTGCTAGTGTACAGGGTCATTGCTGGTGGGCCAAAGGGCCTGTTTCCACACTGTATCTCTAAAGTCTAAAGCTGTGTTATACAGCACGGTCCATTGTATGCTGTTGAGAGGTGAGTCGGGTTGGAACATAAATGCTGGCCGCACCAGCAACAGTTAGATCCTGATGAATGATTCAATAAAAAAGCGTGCAAAACAGTTCGGGACCAGTGATCACAAAACCATTAGTTTCAATATAATTATGGAGAGGGTCAGAACTGGACCTAGGGTTGAGATTTTTGATTGGAGAAAGGCTAACTTTGAGGAGATGCGAAAGGATTTAAAAGGAGTAAATTGGGACAGTTTGTTTTATGGGAAAGATGTGGAAGAGAAATGGAGGACATTTAAAGGTGAAATTTTAAGAGTACAGAATCTTTACGTCCCTGTTCGGTTGAAAGGAAATAGTAAAAATTGGAAAGAGCCATGGTTTTCAAGGGTAATTGGACACTTGGTTTGGAAAAAGAGAGAGATCTACAATAATTATAGGCAGCATGGAGTAAATGAGGTGCTTGAGGAGTATAAAGAATGTAAAAAGAATCTTAAGAAAGAAATTAGAAAAGCTAAAAGAAGATATGAGGTTGCTTTGGCA
This sequence comes from Leucoraja erinaceus, assembly GCF_028641065.1. Taxonomy (NCBI): domain Eukaryota; kingdom Metazoa; phylum Chordata; class Chondrichthyes; order Rajiformes; family Rajidae; genus Leucoraja; species Leucoraja erinaceus. The sequence goes on from NC_073386.1 coordinate 40,050,764, forward strand.
AGTAAGGTGAAAGTAAATCCAAAGGGTTTCTACAGCTATATTAATAACAAAAAGATAACAAGGGATAAAGTTGGTCCATTAGAGAGTCAGAGTGGACAGCTATCTGCAGAACCAAAAGAGATGGGGGAGATATTGAACAATTTATTTTCTTCGGTATTCACCAAGGAGAAGGATATTGAATTATGTGAGGTAAGGGAAACAAGTAGAGTAGCTATGGAAACTATGAGGATCAAAGAAGAGGAAGTACTGACACTTTTGAGAAATATAAAAGTGGATAAGTCTCCAGGTCCGGACAGGATATTCCCTAGGACATTGAGGGAAGTTAGTGTAGAAATAGCAGAAGCTATGACAGAAATATTTCAAATGTCATTAGAAACGGGAATAGTGCCGGAGGATTGGCGTACTGCGCATGTTGTTCCATTGTTTAAAAAGGGTCTAAGAGTAAACCTAGCAATTATAGACCTGTTAGTTTGACGTCAGTGGTGGGCAAATTAATGGAAAGGATACTTAGAGATAATATATATACGCATCTGGATAAACAGGGTCTGATTAGGAACAGTCAACATGGATTTGTGCCTGGAAGGTCATGTTTGACTAATCTTCTTGAATTTTTTGAAGAGGTTACTCGGGAAATTGATGAGGGTAAAGCAGTGGATGTTGTACATATGGACTTCAGTAAGGCCTTTGACAAGGTTCCTCACGGAAGGTTGGTTAAGAAGGTTCAATGGTTGGGTATTAATGGTGGAGTAGCAAGATGGATTCAATAGTGGCTGAATGGGAGATGCCAGAGAGTAATGGTGGATGGTTGTTTGTCAGGTTGGAGGCCAGTGACTAATGGGGTGCCACAGGGATCTGTGTTGGGTCCACTGTTGTTTGTCATGTACATCAATGATCTGGATGATGGTGTGGTCAATTGGATTAGTAAGTATGCAGATGATACTAAGATAGGTGGGGTTGTGGAGAATGAAGTAGATTTTCAAAGTCTACAGAGAGATTTATGCCAGTTGGAAGAGTGGGCTGAAAGATGGCAGATGGAGTTTAATGCTGATAAGTGTGAGGTGCTACATCTTGGCAGGACAAATCAAAATAGGACTACATGGTAAATGGTAGGGAATTGAAGAATGTAGGTGAACAGAGGGATCTGGGAATAACTGTGCACAGTTCCCTGAAAGTGGAATCTCATGTAGATAGGGTGGTAAAGAAAGCTTTTGGTGTGCTGGCTTTTATAAATCAGAGCATTGAGTATAGAAGTTGGGATGTAATGTTAAAATTGTACAAGGCATTGGTGAGGCCAATTTTGGAGTATGGTGTACAATTTTGGTCGCCTAATTATAGGAAGGATGCCAACAAAATAGAGAGAGTACAGAGGAGATTTACTAGAATGTTGCCTGGTTTTCAGCAACTAAGTTACAGAGAAAGGTTGAACAAGTTAGGGCTTTATTCTTTGGAGCGCAGAAGGTTAAGGGGAGACTTGATAGAGGTCTTTAAAATGATGAGAGGGATAGACAGAATTGACGTGGATAAGCTTTTCCCACTGAGAGTAGGGAAGATTCAAACAAGGGGACATGACTTGAGAATTAAGGGACAGACGTTTAGGGGTAACATGAGGGGGAACTTCTTTACTCAGAGAGTGATGGCTGTGTGGAATGAGCTTCCAGTGAAGATGGTGGAGGCAGGTTCGTTTTTATCATTTAAAAATAAATTGGATAGTTATATGGACAGGAAAGGAATGGAGGGTTATGGTCTGAACGCAGGTATATGGGACTAGGGGAGAATATGTGTTCGGCACGGACTAGAAGGGTTGAGATGGCCTGTTTCCGTGCTGTAATTGTTATATGGTTATTATATGGTTATATGCAAATATGTGTGCGTGTGTCCATATGTGCATGCTGTTTCTGTGTGTGAGTGTGTGTATGAATGTGTATATGTGTGTTTATGAATGTGTGTGGGCCAATGTATGTGCGTGAATGAGTGCTTCAATGCATGTGTGAATGTGTGTGTATGAATATGTGTGCTTGTGTATGTGTGTGTGAGTCTTTGGGCATGTCTGTGCATGTCTGTCTGTGTGTATATGTGTGTGTATCTGTTTAGGTGTGTTTGTTGTGAATTGGGGTATCTCCACCCTGGCCTCAGCATGTGTGTGCGTCTGTGTCAGTGTGTGTGTGGTCTTTAGGTGTGTTTGTTGTCTACACCTTAGCCTCAGAGAGTGTGTGCGGCTGTGGGTGTGTCTGCCTGCGTGTGTGTATGTGTGTGTGCCCGTGGGTGTGTATGTATGTGCCTCTGTGTGTGTGGGTTTGTGTGTGTGTGTGGTCAGTTCCTTCTCTGAATTTTGCACTGCAGATGTGGAGTGTGTGAGCTCTACCGACAGTGTTGCAGGTGGCTTTAACCTGAGAGGTGACCTGTTTGATTTGTGGAGCAGATATCTATATTTGCCGTTGCATTGTAAAAGGCCTTTACTCTGCAGCGGACAACAAGCTGTGGGGATCAGAGCTATGACTGGATTATTTTGAACACATGTTTCTATTAACCCTTGACCATACTCAGGCTGCATCGCCTACCTCCCTGCCCTATCACTGGTTTTATTACTCTTCCATTCGTACATTGTGCATCTGTGGCATAATTAGCCTGTGGTTACTGGTCTACGGTGGAGTGACATGTGGCGTGCAGTGTAATGCCCATAGGCAACGGAGCTTTGGAAGTATGTGTGTGTGTCCAACATGCCCACAATGTTACATATGTGATCAGATATTTCATGTAGTCACACTCATTTCCATTTGAGTGAAGGATGAACATTTGACTATCTGTAATATCGCATGTGAACAATATTTGGTATTTTAATTTTTTTGGTTTCAGTTTTAATTTTAAAGGCCTGTCCCACTTGCCGATTGTTTTGGCGACTGCTGGCGTCATATCAGTGCCGCCAAAAGATTTTGAACATTTCAAAATCCAGCGGCAACAACAAAAATGTTGCGACACTTGAAAAAACACCGCGAGTCATTACGTCATCACGCTGCGTCATGCCGCATCACGCCGCAAGTTTTTTGGTGACCTGATGCATCAGTGAATTATGCCGGCAGTCGCCGAACAAATTGCCAAGGGACAGGCCCTTTAGGGATACAGCAGGGACAATTTACAATTTACCGAAGCCAATTAACCTACAAACCTGTCGTCTTTGGAGTGTGGGAGGAAACCAGAGAACCTGGAGAAAACCCACGTGGTCACAGGGAGAATGTTCAAACTCTATGCAGACAGCACAGGTGGTCAGGATCGAACCCGGGTCTATGTGGCTGTGAGGCAGCAGCTCTACCATTGTGCCACCATGACGCCATTAAAGTTGTCACTCTGTTAAAAATTGTGTATCATGTAACTCTAGGGTGCATCAATATGTGTAGAAGGTTATAGTCATGGAGTCTAACAATTTGGAAATAGGCTCTTTGGCCCACCTAGTGTTTGCTGCCAATCAAGTACCATTTAACACTAAACCCTACCTATGTCCTTGAATATCCCACAGGTTCCACCACTCACTTACACACTTGGGACTATTTACAATGGCCAATTAACACACCAATCCTCCACATCCTTGTGAGGGGAGCAAGCAGTGAATACAGATCTTAAAGGAGACCTCCTTTCACAAGGATTCAAATGCAAGGCTACCATTTGGGCCAGGCTGATCCCGTTTAAGCCTTGCATTGCCACCTTGTCAGGACCTCCTCTTCGATGGCTTGAGCCACTCAGCTATTTACATTTAACAGATGACCGTAAACACATCAAAATCAAAGATCATTGAAGTTGACAATGCAGTTAGATAATGGGGTTAAATAGGCATTTGGGATGCCGGGCTTCATTAGTTGGGGCACTGAGAATTAAAGCAGGAACGTTTGAATTTTGTTTATCATCATGTGTACCGAGCTTTTTTATTGTGTGCTATCCAGTCAGCGGAAAGACAATACATGATTATATTTGAGCCATCCACAGTGTACAGACACATGATAAAGGGAATAACATGAAGAAAGTTTAGTGCAAGATAAAACCAGTAAAGTCCAATCAAAGATAGTCCAAGGGTCTCCAATTAGACTAATAGTAGTTCAGGACTGCTCTCTAGTAGTTGGTAGGATGGTTCAGTTGCCTAATAACAACTGGGAAGAAACTGTCCCTGAATCTGTAGGTGTGCGTTTTCACGTTTCTATACCTTTTCCCCGATGGGGGAGAGGAGAAGAGAGAGTGTCCGGTGTGCAATTCGTCCTTGATTATGCTGGTGGCCTTGCAGAGCCAGTGTGAGGAGTAGATGGAGTCAATGGAACGAAAGGTTGGTTTGTGTAACGTCCACAATTCTCTGCATTTTTTGGCGGTTATGCTCTAACTTCATAAAACAATGTTCAGACTTCGCTCGGAGTACCGTCTGCAGTTCTGGTCCCCACAATGCAACAATGACACAATATTACTGTAGAGGATGCAGAGGAGATTCACCAAGATGTTGCCTGGGATGGAGTGTCTTAGATGTGAGGAATACAGGAGAGGTAAAATCTGTTTTTCCCGGTGCAGAGGAGATTAAGAGGGGACCTGATTAAGACATTCAAAATGATGAGGGTTATTGATGGTGTTGACTGCAGGAAATACTCGCCATATCAGGGGTATCCTATGGGTGCCCACTGATCGGTGTAGATGTGGTGGGCCGAATGGCCTGTTTCCATGCTGTACGACTCTATGACTATGTGACTTGCTTGAGTTGATGCCTCCTCTCATGTCAAGGCACCTCAGCGTCTAAGTGACTCATATGTTGTGGAGTAAATTCAGCGCGGTGTCGGAACTGCAAAGTAAGGAGTTCAGTTGGGACTTTTCATTAAATTCCTTTGCATCATACACCCTCCACACTAGACTTTCCATGACGGATTATTTTGGCAGATCACAAAATTGACAAAGTGTTCTCGTGTGTACCAGTGTCGACTGATCTTGGGCTCACCCTGTCTGTTTCACTTCCCTACGCTATGGAAGCCACACCACCCACCCTGTAGAAGCACCCTGGGCCCCCTTTATATTTCCATGGCAACCTTGCAGTTGCTCTGCAGCTTTGAGGGAGAGCGTGAAGCTGGGTGGAATCAGGGCTGAGTCAAAACAAGGTTCTCAGTTATTCATCAGGATTTACGCCAAGTTGCGGTGTCAAGTTGTCAGTGATCAGCCCCTGAAGAAAAGAACACCCTCAGCATTTTATTTTATACATCGCGAAAATGTTACCCCTCAGCCTCTTGCATTCCAAGGTATAGAGTCCTGCCTAACATTTCCCCATAGGTCAGGCCTACTACTGGCAACATCCTCATAAATCTTCTCTGCACTCTTTCCAGCTTAATGTCCTCTTTCCTATAACCTGAAAGAAATTCAACAGTCACTTGCTCTAAGTATGAACTGATAAAAAAAAATAGTTTAGCACAGATTGTTCAGAAAAATTGCATTTGACGAACTTGATGGAGTTCTTTGAAAGGACGACCGAGAGATTGGCTAAGGGCAGCGTGCTTGAGGTTATGCTTGCAACTGGTGCTTGTATAAAAATCGCACATCAGACTTGTGTCTTGGGAAAGAAGGCGGAGAAGCCGGCAGGATACAAAAGTGGCTGAAGGCGAGAAAATAGAAAGTTGTAGTGAAGGGTGAGACAAAAAGCTGGAGTAATTCTGCGGGTCAGGCAGCATCTCTGGAGAAAAGGAATAGGTGACATTCCCGGTCGAGACCCTTCTTCAATCAACATGTAGACAATGTTTGGAGGAGTGAGCGCTGCACAGTGGTGTCTTCCTGTTCTCACTGCTGTTTTTGGTAAATATTTATGACCTAAACTCAGGAGATCCAGAGCACAATTTTGTAGACAGCATGAAAGTCTAATAACATTGAGGAAGGTTATGAGCGACTGTCAGTGATGCTAAATAACCATATACATGACAGATTGCATTAAACACACGAAAGCACAAGGTGATATATCTTAGGGAAAATGAGGACAAATGCTTATTAAATGGAGGGCATATGAACACACACCCTGTGTGCGGTTATGTACAAACCTTTAACAGTGCAAGAGAAGGCATGTTTACAAAGCAACTAATAAATAATACAGGATATTAGGCTACATAAAGAGAAGGAGAGAGGTCAAGGGATCAGGAAGTTGGGCTGAACCTATATAAAATAATAGCTGGGAATCATGTCCAGTTCTGGGTACCACACCAGGATATGAAGGTTTTAGTGAGGGCACAGAAAAGATTTAGTGGAATGGCTCTGGGGAAAATGGGGGGAAGCTGGGATAAAAAACAGAGAACGTTGGAATGGCTCTGGAAGCATAACTTTTCACTCTTTCATTTTGGAGGAGGGAAGGGCTCGGAAGAGATATGACAGGGACCGCTGGGCTTTGAGAGGGTGTAAGAGTGACCAATGGATCAATAACTAGACGTTTTCAGCAAAGGGAAACCTGGGACATCAGGAAAAAAGATTCTTGTATCGAACCATGTATATGTTCAAAAGGGAATTGGATGGGAGCAAAAATGGAAGTGAGTGAGGGAAGACTGAGACATGGAACTAACTGTGGATCAAGTAGATTAATGTGTGCTACACTATTGTATGATACTGTGTACCCTACATTATCCCATTCACTGCCCGTAAACACAACACTTTTCCCCCACCACTGCATCCCTCCAGTACGTTCTCTCTGCCTTTGGTTTTACAAGATCCATTTCAGTTTTCCCTGATTTCGTAGTTATTGAGTTATTTAGCATGGAGACAGGCCCTTTGGCCCAACTCATCCAGGCTGACCATGGTGGTTTCTTGAGTCAGTCCTATTCGCCTGCCGGCAACGAATGAGTGGGTGGGGGATATCGTGGAAAATAGTCTGTCCTGGCAGTTTCTAATTAAAACAATTTAGACTTTAGAGTTCAGAGTTCAGAGACCCAGCACAGAAACAGGCCCTTCGCCCCAAGGAGTCAGTGCTAACCTGTCTTCACCCGTGACCATCCCACACACGAGGGACAATTTACAACTTTACCAAAGCTTATTAACTGACATACCTGTATGTCTTTGGAGTGTGGGAGGAAACCGGAGCTTCTGGAGAAAATCCACAAGGTCACAGAGAGAATATACAAACTCTGTTCAGACAGCACCTGTAGTGAAGATTGAATCTGGGTCTTGCTCTGAAAGACAGCAACTCTACCACTGCACCACTGTGCCATCCTTTACATGGATTGGGGACATAATGGTGTGAAGAAGAGAAGTAAATGGACATTTTCTGTCACAGCCAACGAATAGTCATGGATTGGCTGTCTAGCATTGGGAATTAAACAAGGTTAGCATATGAGTCAAAAATTAATTCACTGCTTCTCTAATGTTGAACATTGGAAGAGAAATGAAGAGAAAGCTGAGGCAAAGCTTATCAAAGTCTCATCTTGCCCTTAATTGCTAAGAAAGTGAACTGCGGTAGTGGACTTATTGGTAGGAAGTCTGTATCCACATCAAGTTGGAATACATTCACCTCCCTTCATGCCCAATCAACTGCGATAATCCAATATTCCCACTCCCAACAATGTTTGGGCAGGAAAGCGTTAGGTGTTCTTCACAAAGATTGGGACAAAACTTCAAACTTCATTCTTGTTGACAGAGATTAAAGAAGATTATTCTGGTCTTCAGCCTGAAACAGAAAGTGTGTTTCTACTTCATCATATGCTGCCTGATGACCTGCTGTGTGTTTCAGGCACTTTGTGTTTTTATTTCAGATTCACCACTCCCAGCCGCACTCCAGACCCCAACCCCACCTCACACTGCAGACCACAACCCCACCCCACACTCTAGATCCCACTTCCAGCGCAAACTTGGTCCCCAGCTCCAGTCCATACTCCGGACTGACTTCATGTGATCAGGAACACGTTCCTGCTCTTTGTCGCCTCTGGGAAGTATTTGGACTAAACAATTGCAGTGTAAACTATGACTGTATAAGTCCTTTAGGAAATTACAGGTACTTGAGTCTGTAATTAAGGAATGAATGCCCGGACAACCTGAATATTTCCAGTTGAATGATGAGTCTCAGATGGATTGAGAAACCTGGACTCGTTTGAGGAGGACATAAAGAATGGAGTGGACGCGTCCATATTTGCTATTTATAGGCCAGGAAACATTCTGTAAAAGCTCTTTAAAATGATTGCAAACAGAACTTAACTTGCACAAAATAGAGGAGGCTAGCAAGTTAGTGGAGCAAGAGAGGACAGGAAAGGTTCTTTAACTGACAGGATATAACTTGTGGATTTCATTACATTCTGTGTTGGAGCCATAACTATGCACTGTAGTTAATGAGGAATTGGTGAGCTAGAAAGCCACATATCTGAGTTGGCATCGAACACCAAACTGGGTGGCATTGTGAGCAATCTCTCAATTACTGAGAGCTATTAACAGTATTAAATGAATGGCAACATAGGCAGGTGGAGATCAAGACAGATAAATGTGAGGTCAACCGCTTTGGATTTAGACAGGATGAAACACAGTACTTTCGAAATGGTGCAAAGTTTAAAGCATTGGTAATACCTGTATAGGGAGACTGCAGACATAAACATTTGTTATTTCTTAGACAAGTACCTGTAGCAGAATCAAACCCTGACCTTTAAACTCAACATGTTTTGTTACTTTATGAGGTCCTGATTAGGCAAGCAAAATAAGTTCATGTTTATGTCATAGGAGCAGAATTAGGCCATTCGGCCCATTGAGTCTACTCCACCATTCAATCATGGCTGATCTATCTTTCTCTCTCATCCCCATTCTCCTGCCTTTTCCCCATAACTGCTGACACCTTTCCTAATCAAGAATCTGTCAAACTCCACCTTAAAAATACCCAAAGACTTGTCCTTCGCAGCCATCCACAGATTCACCACCCTCTGACTAAAGAAATCCCTCCTCCAATCATCCCTGGGATTGTTCTTGTAAATGTCCTCTGGACCCTCTCCAATGCCAGCACATCCTTCCTCAGATAAGGGGCCCAAAACTGCTCACGATACTTCAAATGCAGTCTGATCAGTGCCTTGCAAAGCGTTAACACTGATGAATGCTGTGAGCTTCAAACACGATGGGATCAAACACACTGAGGGATACATTGACCTCAGAAAGTGTGTAGTGTGGATTCATGGACGTTCAGTTGAATTACAACGTGAGATGGGGGAAACTAGGACTGCACTCTCAGTAGTTAGAAAGTTAAATGCTGATTTGCTTAAAGACGGAAAGTTACACATTAGCCAACATCTAAGGCTTGAGGAGTTAAGTGATCTACTGCTTTTCTAACATTGAGCCCATCATGCCAAGTTCTCAGACCAGCTACCCCGCAGCACTGGTCTGGTCTGGTCATGAGTCTGGCAGCGGTAGAGTTGCTGTCTTTACAGTGCCAAAGACATGGGGTTTCATCCTCACTACTGGTGCTGTCTGTACAGAGTTTGTACATTCTCCCTGTGAGCTCGTGGTTTTTCTCTGGGTGCTCTGGTTTCCCACACAATCCAAAGACCTACAGGTTTGTAGGTTAATTAGCTTCGGTAAAAAAAATTGTAAATGGGGATGCAGTCTTCATATTGAGAGTCTGACATTGAGTGACATGTTAAAATGCATTAAAATGCAGCATGTCATCCTAAAAAAATTAGAATTGATTTTACATTCAATAAAACGTAAACAAAAACTGAATTTCGAGGTGTAGATGTTGTGAACACGACATTACTGAGGCTGTACTTCAAGTATTGTGTTCGGTTTTGATCACCCAGATGCTATTAAGCTAGAAAGTGTGCAGAAGAGATTTCTGAGGACGTTGGCAGGACATGAGGGACTAAGTTCTACGGAGAGATTAGACAGCCTCAGACTTGAATCCTTGCAATGTAGGAGGCTGAGGGAGTGATCATACAGAGGTGTATAACATCATGAGGGTGATTGCTAGGGCAAATGCAGTCTTAGGAGAATCAAGAGGTACAGGGCATGGGTTTAAGATGAAATGGGAAAGATTTATTAGGAACCTGAGGGGCAACTTTTTCACACAGAGGGTGCTGGGTATATGATGCAAGCTGTCGGAGGAGGTAGTTCAGGCAGGTACAATAACAACATTTAAAATACACTTGGACAGATACCTAGATAGGAAAGATTGAGAGGGACATGGGAAAATGCGGGCAAATGGGACTCGATTAGATGGAACATCTTGGTTGGCATGGGCGACCTACTGTTGTTTATGCTCTGTATGACTATGATTCTAAGAACAGAAATTGCTGGAAAATCTTCGCAAGCCAGGCAGCATCCGTGGAGAGAGAAGTTAACATTTCAGGTCAAAGACCCTACATCCGAAAAATATGAAGTCCGTTAAAATATAGACACATTTTGAAATATTTAAAATATAACTAAAACAAATGCTGGAGTAACTCAGCAGGTCAGGCAGCATCTCTGGAGAAAAAGAATAGGAGACTTTCGGGTCGAGACCCTCCTTCAGACTTCAGCTCACCAAGTCCGTGCCGACCAGTGATCCTCGCACACTAACACAATCCAACACACACAGGGAGAACCTACAGACGGCACCTGTGGTCAGGATTGAACCTTGGCCTCTGGCTCTGTAAAGCAGCAACTCTGCCACTGCGCCAACATGCCGCACCTTTGGATTGCATTGTTCTGGTGAATCTGCACTGTCGAGATTTAAACTAATTTTAGTTAATTAGTTCAACAGCCGCGGGCAACAATGAAAGGTTTTTTTTTTGCAGCGTTGTATTGATCTGTAATGCACTGTCAGGGGTAGTGGAAGCTGATTTAATAGTAGAATTGGATCATAGAAGAGGGAATTGGATATATAATCCACCACAAGGAATTTTAATGGCTGTGGAGTAAGAGTTGGTTAATGAGACCAGTCAGAGACCGGTTTGAAAGGGATTACATAAATAGAATTGAGGAATAGCTGAGCCTTTACTATATAAAACTATGATCCTGTTACATTCACCATGTTATGCAGGCACTAATAGGTAACTGTATTGATACAAGAAAGCTATACACAAGCAAAGACTAAACACTAATAATAATTCAGTATGATATCAATACATAAGCACATTTATGAATGAATATTGGCATGTCCCACAACATTAACACAATCTAACACTGAACTGAACTGCCACTCAGTACAAGATACACAAGATCCAACAGAGTGAGCAAACAAAACTATGGCAGTTAGATTTCAGTTTAGGTAGATAGACACAAAAAGCTGGAGTAATTCAGCGGGTCAGTCAACATCTCTGGAGAAAAGGAATAGGTGACGTTGCGGGTCGAGACCCTTCCTCAGACTCAGATCAGTTCAGGTAGATGTGAGTTTATCAATCTGTTTAGAAAGAGAATTTATTACAATGAATTTATTACTATGGTAAAAAGTTTGGAAAAGTGGAAGTGCAAACAGATCCTTAGGGCCACATATTCAAGTGCAAATCATAGGCAGAAATGATCATCAATGATCCAATGATTCAATTATACCTTATTGTAACATGTACCTAGGTACAGTGAAATGCTTTGTTTTGCTTACAACCTGGTAAAATCATGTTGCAGACCTCACCTAGACAGCAGTACACAAGAGTCGGGTCCTCCCTTCGTTCGTTCTTGACTGCTCCCTGCCCGCTCCCCCTTTGTTTAACTTCCCAAAATGCAACACTTTGCACTTATCAGCATTAAACCCAATTAACCATTCCTCAGCCCACATGTCCAACTGATCAAGTTCCTGCTGTAATTTTTGGTAATGATCTTCACTATCTACTACCCCCCCTCCCCTTCATTCTCGACTGCCCCCTGCCCGCTCCCCCTTTGTTCTCGGCAGCTAAAGTCTAAATTCTGCTTTGTCATTTGATTGTGGCTATTCTATTTTTCCCACTCAGCCCCCTTCTCCTGCCTTCTTCCCATAACCTTTGATACCCTTATTAATCAAGAACTTATCAATCTCTTCTTTAAAGATACCCAATGACTTCACGGCCAAGAATCCCACAGATTCGCTCCCCTAGATTTTTCTCTCTAGTTTCCTAGTGGTTTATCAATGACTTAAGGTTTACCACCAAATGTAATTTTTTTTTCGTGCAGCTATCCTGTGCAGCTACCCTAAGAATTTCTATCAGATCACCCCACACGTGTGAGTGTTCATATATGAATACCTATGTAACGCACACGCACACACAATAGTTTAGTTAAGAGATGCAGCACGGAAACAGGCCCTATGGCCCACCGAGTCCGCAGCGACTGGCGATCCCCGTACACTAACACTGTCCCACACACACACTAGGGACAATTTATAATCTTTACCGAAGCACATTAACCTACAAACCTGAATGTCTTTGGGGTGTGTGAGGAAACCGGAGCACCCGCAGAAAACTGATGTAGTCACAGGGAGAACGTACAAACTCTGCACAGACAGCACCCATAGTCAGGATCGGGCCCGGGTCTCTTGCGCTCTAAGACAGCAACTCTACCGCTGCGCCACCGTGCCTCCCCAAATAGTTCATTTGATATCCTTCTTTTCTAAACGTTAGTACTCTATTCCAGAGTGTGTATGCATGATACTATCCCACTGGACAAGCACTCGAGTTGGAAGAACATGACTGGTGTTGACCTACAACATTCTCTGTTGGAGCCATAGCCACTCGCCACTCCTATAAACAACTTAGGTGGTGCTAAAGAAAGCTACATATCAAAGTCTGCCGGTGACACAAAAATTGGCAACATCTTGAGTGTAGATGAAAGGATTAAATTGCAAAGCGATACGAACAGATTAACTAGATTGAATTGTCATGGACACAAAAGGCTGTTGAATGTTGACTTTTATCTCTTAAAGGGCTGTGGGTCAAATCCCTGGTTAGATCACTCGGCATTAGTGAACAGCCTGTGCACTACATTTATAGAAGTTACATAAGCCTTGGAAAGGTCGGAGGAGATTTTTACCAGAACGACACGTAACCTCTACAATAAGGCTATGCTCCCAAAGGATTTGGAAGTTTAAAAATAAATCAAAGTTCTCAAAATAAATATTTATTTCCTCCAATTGGAGTGGCCTGGATAGGAAGAGAGCGAGGGGGGGAATTTAACGCAAGACAGTTCTGAAATAAGGTTGTGAAACGCTTCAAAAACACAAGGGAGGGCAGAGGTGTGAGATCACTTCTCTCCAAATTACAACTATTGCCAACTCAGTTATTGATTTTAAACCTGAGATCAGCAAATGTTGGGTCACCAAAGTTGTTTGCTTTACTTTAGACTTTAGAGATACAGCACGGAAACAGGCTCTTCGGCCCACCAAGTCCATGCCGACCAGCGGTCACCCCTGTACACTAGTACTATCCTACACACTAGGGACAATTTACAATTTTTTTTTACAGAAGCCAATTAACCTACAAACCTGAAGATAAACAAAATGCAGGAGTAACTCAGCGGGTCAGGCAGCATCTCTGGAGAAAAGGAATCTGTGATGTTTTGGGTTGAGACCCTTCTTCAGACCCTGTCTGAAGTCTGAAGATCAGTCTGAAAAAGGGTCTTGACCCGAAATGTCATCTATTCCTTTTCTCCAGAGATGCTGCCTGGCCCATTGAGTTACTCCAGCATTTTGTGCCTATCTTTGAAGTAAACCAGCATCTGCAGTTCCATCCTAATAACCTGCAAACCTGTACATCTTTGGAGTGTAGGAGGAAACCAGAGCACCCATTGAAAACTCACGCGGTTACAGGGAGAATGTACTAACTCAGCAGAGACAGTGGTCAGGATCAAACCCTGCTCTACTGTTGCACCACTGTTATGGGATGTGGACCAAGGGCTGGGTCAGTTGGTTGTATTATGTTTAAATATTCTGTTGTGCTGCAGCAAGCAAGAATTTCATTGTCCTGTCTGGGGCCACATGCCAATAAAACTCTCTTGACTTGACTCTTGACTTGTCTTGATCAGCCATCATTTCCTTAAAATGGTGGAGATGGCTCAAAAGATAAAATAGTCCAGTTCTATCCCATAGTGCTATGACATTAACAATAGAAAATAGACAATAGGCGCAGGAGTAGGTCATTCGGCCCTTCGAGCCAACACCGCCATTCAATGTGATCATGGCTGATCATCTCCAATCAGTACCCCGTTCCTGCCTTCTCCCCATATCCCCTGACTCTGCTATTTTTAAGAGCCGTAACTAGCTCTCTCTTGAAAGCATCCAGAGAACCTGCCTCAACCGCCTTCTGAGGCAGAGAATTCCATAGACTCACCTGTGAGAAAAAGTGTTTCCTCGTCTCCGTTCTAAATGCCTTACTCCTTATTCTTAAACTGTGGCCCCTGGTTCTGGACTCCCCAAACATCGGGAACATGTTTCCTGCCTCTTGCGTGTCCAAGCCCTTAATAATCTTATATGTTTCAATGAGATCACCTCTCATCCTTCTAAATTCGCTGAATTAGAAACATAGAAACATAGAAAATAGGTGCAGGAGTAGGCCATTCCGCCCTTCGAGCCTGCACCGCCATTCAATATGATCATGGCTGATCATCCAACTCAGTATCCTGTACCTGCTTTCTCACCATACCCCCTGATCCCTTTAGCCCCAAGGGCCACATCTAACTCCCTTTTAAATATAGCTAATGAACTGGCCTCAACTACATTCTGTAGCTGACATTCTAAATTAACATTCAGTGATAGAGGATGCACTCAATGTTACTTTGATGATGGCATGTGCAATGTAATACTGTGTCAAGCTATTGATATTGTGCTATCAGACAGCACTGTTTAGTCCTGGACTGTCGTTAATGTTGCACTCCGTGGTATTAATGTAGTTGGGTTATTTGTAGGTAATATTGAACTCCATTCTGCTGAAAACTAATGAAGTTTAGTAACGCGGCTATACTGCCGCTGTGCCCCTGTGCCACCCTACTTCCTGTAACTGAAAATTAACTTTTGAGAGGCCAGTTCTCCTTCTTTTAGCTTTTAATTATTGGAGACAATTTATTAATGCTGGATCTTATGTCTCCGTTTTAATGTGGGTTTCTAGTTATTGAAATGTAAGTGTTCAACGTTAGCTTGTGTAATGTCCAGAAGGTCGACGATGATGGGAGGCTGGAGTCCATGTTGGGCCGTGTATTGGTGTTGACGTTACAATAAAGGGCATGTATTTGGAGTGTTAGTTTCTGGTTAGATAATGCTGCTGTAATGAGGTTGTGCATTCACACTGGGAAAGTAAATCTTATGCTTAAATATAATGTATTGGTACCAGAATGTGCTGAAAGTTAGTCTGTTTTGCGAAGCACATGCTGCTCCCTGTCTAAATGATCGACGTAACTCAAACTGAGGAGAAAGTGAGAGTGATTGATGGTCAGTTGATCAAAGCTACCCAAACAGACAGCAGCAACTCAGTGTGGCGTGTCTGTGGGGCTTGCCTCGTGACTGGAGCCTGTGAAAACTAATCCTGTTGCCGTGGGCCAAGTGGGATACCTGTCAGGTCAGGAAGTTGTGAAGCTCCTCATAGAAAACAAAACTCTTGCTTTTATGGTTGGGGGAGAATGAAGGAACAGGATTGATTGTAGGATTTGGGATGTGGTGAATGGTTTCCAACTTGATCCAAATCCTGCTGTCGTAGCACATCGGAGAATGTGTAGGAAATGGCATGTTTGTTCTCCTAGGTGAAATCTTGGAAGCACCAGGCAGACTTGCCTGGTTTCAGAACCTGTTCACCCCTTTTAACCCTTTCACCACCCTCAACCCAGATTCTGGTTCTGACAGCACAAAATACAGGTGCTACTTCATAAGTTCAGAGAGATAGGAGCAGTATAAGGCCATTCAGCCCATCAAGTCTACGCCATTCAAACACAACTGATCTATCTTTCCCTCTCAACCCCATTCTCTTGCCTTCTCCTCATAACCGTTGACACCCTTACTAATCAAAAACTTGTCAATCTCCATTTTGGCCTCCACAGCTGAATTAATTCCACAGATTCACCACCCACTGGCTAAATAAATTCCTCCTCATCTCCTTTCTAAAGGTACATCCTTTTATTCTGAGGCTGTGTGGTCCTAGACTCTCTCACTAGTGGAAACATCCTCTCCATATTCACTCTATCCAGACCTTGCACTATTTGGTAAGTTTCAATGAGGTCCCCATCATCCTTCTAAACTCCAAAGTTTGGGCTGGGGTGGTGTTGGGGGGTGGGGTGGTGGTGTTGGGGAGGTGGGGTGGTGTTGGGGGAGGGGGGGGGGGTGCTGGTGCGGGGTGGTGTTGGGGGGATGGGGTGGTGTGGGGGGAGGAAGGGTAAAGGGAGGGGGTGCGGGGAGGGGGGGGGAGGGGGTGGGGGGGAGGGTGGGGGGGGGGGGGGGGGGGGAAGGGGGTGGGGTGTGGGTGGGGGGAGATGTATGAGGGGGGGGGGAATACACTCAGCGGCCACCGGCCGCGGCACCACACAGCGACTTTCCCGACACCGCACAGCGACTTTCCCGAAACCACTCTTGCGGACTCAATCAGCACTTGTGGACTCAGCCCCACCTCCGGGAATTTATTCTCCAGCGGGAGCCGGAAGGGCCGTTACCTTCATGGTGACTGACAGGCGAAAAGACCAATCTGCTGATCGCACGATTTTTTAAGCCTTCATAACTTTTGTAATCCAATTAAAGGGTCATCATGTCTCACAGTGGAAATGGTTACAAATGATACTAATGAACCAGTTGGCTTATTTTTCAACAATCCAGTCGTTTCAGCTTAGCCACCCTTATCTTAAAAATAAAGGTAATTATTTGAATGTAAATAATTTGCATATCACTGTACCCTAGTTGGTACGTGACAATAAAAGACCTTTGAAACCTTTAAATTGCCTGAGTGGGATTTGAAACTTTGCAGGTCAGGCAGCATCTCTGGAGAATGTACAATAGATGGGATCCTATCAACTTATTCATGTTCTCCATAGATGCTGCCTGACCCGCTAAGATTCCCCAGCATTTTGTGTCTGCCTTTGGCAAACCACCATCTGCAGTTCCTTGTTATTATACTATACATAGTCATATTTGCTTTCTTAAGATCCTTTTAAAAAACAAATGATCTTTAGCACCTTTTCTAATCTCACGACAAGCCAGAGTTTGCCACCAGTAAAGTGCATCCCAAAGCATTCCAACTGTTTAGGTATAGGAATTAACAATGACATGCTGAGCAAGCAATCACTGTAAGTGGTTTTGGTTGGGAAGGCTTGGCTTATTGGCTTATTCAACATGGAGCAGGTCCAGAGATGGCGTGCCAGTGTTTGCAGTGTGTTTTGCCCATGTAAACACACAATGTCAATGTCATTTCATAATCTGGCCATTGGCTGTCTTTGTAGGTATACTATGAACATGTTATGGAGTTCTTATTTGGAAAAACCATCAACATTGGTCCATAAAGATCTTTACTTTCATTAGTTATGTTCCAAGCAAATTTTCAATGTTATGAAAATACTATGTCCGGTGTTAGTTATGGAGTAATGTACACCAACATTTGCTTCTGATCTTGACCATCTAGATATAATGTAGAATTAGTGTAAAAAGAATGGATGCTGGTCAGTGTGGACTTGCTGTGCTGAAGTGCCTGATTCCATGCTATATCTCATTGTGACTCCAAGATTAAAATGCATTTTCTCCCTTGTAGAAACAAAGAACTGCAAATGCTAGTTTATATCTAAAATATACACATAGTGCTGGAGTACCTCAATGGTCAGGCAGCATCTCTGGAGAAAAAGGATAGTTGACATTTTGGGTCGGGACCCTTCTTCAGACACTTTCTCCTTGGCTGGAACCAAACATGCTTTGCCTTTGCTCCAAACATGATGGGAGTCCTTTACCTATTTGAGAATAAAGCCTCTGTGAGTTTCACTCCCAACCCTGACATTTGACGAGCTGGACTCCAGAGGTTTGAACACAAGACCTAGGCTGGCATCTCCAGTGTTGAGGGAGCGTTGCAAGCTCAGGGGCACTGCCCCATAAGACTTGCACAGTGGTGCAGTGGTAGAGTTGCTGCTTATGGTGCCAGAGAACAAGGTTCAATCCTGACCACAGGTGCTGTCTGTACAGAATTTGTACGTTCTCCCTGTGACCAAGTGGGTTTTCTCCGGGTACTCTGGTTTGCTCCTGCACTCCAAAGACACACAGGTTTGTAGGTTCATTGGCATTGGTAAAAATTGTAAGTTGGTAGGATAATGTTAGTGTACAGGGGAAGTTAGGTGACATGAAATGGCACCTACCTATGTTCTCCAGATATGCTGGAGGAGGTTAAGGGGAGACTTGATAGAAGTATATAAATTATGGGAGGCATAAGTAGGGTAGACAGTCAGAACCTTTTTTCCCAGGGTGAAAATGTCCAACACGAATGGGAATAGCTGTAAGGTGAGAGGGGGAAAGTTTAATGCAAATGTGTGTGGCAGATTTTTTTTACACAGAGAGCTTGTGGGGGCCTGGGAGGCATTGTTAGACGTGGTGGTGGAGGCAGATACAATAGTGGCATTTAAGAGGTTTTTAGATAGGCGCATGGAAGTGGAGGGAGTGGAGGGATATCATGGACAGGCAGATGAGATCAGTTTAACCTACCATCATGTTAGGCACAAAGATTATGGACTGAAGGGCCCATTCTTGTGCTGTACTGTTCTATGCTGCTTGACCTGCTGAATTACTCCAGCACTTTGTGTTTATTTGCTGGAGGAAGACCTTGTTGCACACATTCCTCTCTCGAATGCCCCTGTCCCACATAGGAAACCTGGACGGAAACCTCTGGAGACTTTGCGCCCCACCCAAGGTTTCCGTGCAATTCCCGGAGGTTGCAGGTGGTTGCCAGAGGTTGCAGGTAGTGGAAGCAGGTAGGGAGACCCTTGGCACTGCATCATCTCACCTGGACCTGTCTTGTTCCAATTAATGGCCCATTTCTAAATGGTAGTTGGTGTTCTAAAGCAGCCAATATGTTCAGCAGAGGTATTCTGCTCATCTTCAATCACCCCAAGGGCTTTTTAACATCAGACAGAAATCGAACTCCTTCCCATAGTAGTCAAGACGATTACTCACCCGCTTTAGTTCCTTACATGGCTACGCCCTTGTTTGTCTTCACATGTCACTCGAGTGAGCTCAGACTTGCCCGACTGGTTGAATGTCACTTAATCCCGCAGAATAAAAATGTTTAATCTGTGTGCCAAAACTCATTATCCTTTGCATCAAGATGTGTGGACCCAGACAGTCAAAAGTACAGCTGGATTCCCAGGGTGTGACACACACTGTGTTTAGAGCAGGTTTCAAGCAGAATTGCTGCCAAGTATGGGGATTGGAAAAGGAAGAGCTAGTTTGAAGGTTCAAGATAGGGTAGACATTCACAACCTTTATCCCAGAGTGGAAATGTCAAAGACCAAAGGGCAGAGCTTTAAGGTAAGAGGAGCAAGATTTCAAGGAGATGGGCAGGGCAAGTTTATATACACAATGGGTGATGGGTGCCAGGATTGCGTTGCCAGAGGTAGTGGTAGAGGCAAATACTCTGCCAAAATAGTGGCATTGAAGAGGCACATGGTTATGTTCATAAATTCAAAGGAGCAGGATTAGGCTAATCGTCTCATAAAGTCTACTCCGCCTTCAATCATGGCTGACCTTTCTTTCCCTCTCAACATTCTCCCCATAACCCCTAACACCTTTACTAATCAAGAATGTGTCAATTTACGCCTTAAAAATATTAATTGACTTGGCCTCCACAGCCTTCTTTGGCAATGAATTCTACAGATTCACCACCCTCTAACTAAATAAATTCCTCCTCATCGCCTTTCTAAAGGTACGCCCTTTTATTCTGAGATTGTGGCCTCTGGTCCTAGACTCTCCCTCATCCACTCTATCCAGACCTTTCACTATCCGATAAGTTTTAATGAGTTAACCCCCTCATCCTTCTAAACTCCAGCTGTCAAACGCTCATCATATTTTAACACAATAATTCCTGGGATGCTTCTCATAAACCTCCTCTGGACGCTCTCCAACACCAGCACATCTTTCCACAGGGATATGCAGGGAATGGAGGGATACAGAACTCGTCCTGAGCTGTACCTTTCTATGTTCTATGTTTTAAGGCAGGGTGCCCTAGTTTGTTCCCACATCAAAAAGATTTGCTGGTTAGCAGTTTAATTGACCACTGTATGTTATGCCCAGAGTGGGCATGTGCAGGACGAAGTGGGATGGAACTGATAGGCATATGAAAATTAATGGGTTAAACGCCTGTCCCACTTACCTGAGTTACTCACGAGTTCTCCTGAGTTTTCCCCTTGATTCAAACTCGGAGAATGTCCGTAGCGAGTCCGTAGGAGGCCGTAGGAGTCCGTATATATTCCGTAGCGGCTCGTAATGCCAGCCGTAGGTACTCGGGGCATCAGGTAAGTCGGGACGTTTTTTCAGCATGTTGAAAAATGTCCACGAGTAAAAATAATAGCCCCGAGTACCTACCTACGGCTGGCATCTCCGAGTTTGAATCAAGGGGAAAACTCGGGAGAATTCGTGAGTAACTCGGGAAAGTGGGACAGGCTCTTGACAGGGAATGAAGTCAAGAATTAGATTGATGGGATAGTTTTGAGTGTTGGCATAGACTCAATGGGCAGAGTGATATCTTTGAAATATGAAATGTTCAGTACCAGTTAAACACAGTCTCTGTGACCACTTGGGTTTTCGCCAGGTGCTCAAGTTTCTTCCCACGTTCCAAAGACGTTCCAAAGACGTGCAGGTTTATAGGTTAACTGCCTTCTATAAATTGTCCTTAATGTGTGGGATAGAACGTGGGATAGCATGGGTGACTGTTGGTCGGCACCAACTTAGTGGGATGAAAGGCCTGTTTCCACGCAATTTCATCAAACATAGAACAGTACAGCATAGAAATATTCCCTTTGGCCCACAATGTTTTTGCCGAACAAGATGCCAAGTTTGGCTGCACGCGATTCTTATCCCTTCATCTCCTGCATGTTCCACATGCCTATCTAAAAGCCTCTTAAATGGCACTATTGTACCAACCTCCGCCTTCACCCCTAGCAGTGCATTCCTGGTACCTATCATTCTCTGCATAAAATGAACTTGCCCCATACATCTCCTTTCATCTCTGTCCCACTCTTCTCTGCCCCTGGTGTGCAGATCAGTGGCAGAAGAACTGGGGAAGTCAATGGGTATGGAGAAATGAGTAAGATATTGGGATTTACAAAGTACTGCAGATGCCAGCTTACAAAAAAAGTCACAAAGTTCTTGAGTAACTCAGTGAGTTAGACAGCATCTCGGGAGACAACATGGATTGGTGAAGTTTTGGGTCAAGAGCCTTCTTTAGATGATTGTGGCAGGGTGCGAAAGCAGGAAAAGGGGCAGAACAAAGCCCGTCGAGTGATAGGCAGATGTTTGGACAAAAGATGTGAGATAAGGGTAGAAGTGGTGTGAGTTGTGAAGCCAGAGGAAGGAATACAGGAAGAAGGGGAGGGGAAGGGGAGAAATGCGTGTGAGTCCCGGTGGGGCATAGGGGCGACACTAGGGAAAGAAGGAAGGAAGGAAGGAAAAAACAAGAGGTGTTTGCAGGTTAGGTACCTGACTTTGGGGAATTCAATGCTCATACCATTAAGTTCTAAGCTATCCAAGCCGAATAAGAGATGCTGTTCCTCTGGTTTGTATGTGGCCTCACTCTGGCAATGGAGGAGGCAACTGATTTGCTTTGGGTTCAATGGACTGAATGGCATCTTTCTGCTCCATAGGTAATTATCTGATATAGTCGCAAAATGCTGCAGTAACTCAGCGGGTCAGGCAGCATCTGTGGAGAAAAGGAATAGGTGACGTTTTGGGTTGAGACCCTTCTTCAGACTTCATACTGATATAGGTCTCCTCTGTGCTGTCTGAGTGTGGAAAATCTGTCAATGACTTTGCACTGTGGGATGTTCTGTGCAACCTGCAGGAGAGTGAGATGCCTGAACTGGCCATGTGTATCTATGTTGCCCTAACACGCCCCTCGTTCCCGTCAACCATTGAATTGCAGACTCAAGAGGCTGCCGTAACTGAGCCACATTTGTGCAGGTTTCTTCCTCAAACAGGTGAACAATTCCCACCTCCAGTAAGCTGAACAACTCAAAAGAAAGTCTGTCACTTAAATGAAGGTTTTACTTCTGCAACAATTGAACGTTGACAAAGATGAGTAGAAAGTTAAATGTGCCCAGCAAGTGGCCCATGGATGGAGATAGGAGGACGTTCAGCTGGTGGTTGAAGCCAGAGCAGCGAGAGCTCCACCTCTAGAGCAAGCTGGGAACTGCAAGCCTCCACAATGCTTTCAGCTAGAGGGGCTGCATTGCCCCCTTTGGTGGAAATCAGAGTGGCAGACACTACTGTGGTGTTGCACAGAGCTACATGTATGTGTACAAGTATGGAGTGTGAGTGCCGTCGAAACATGTGTTCATTGCCTATATCCACTGTTAACCGCACACCTCAAGACAAGACAAGAGACATTTATTTCACATGTACCGGTCTAAAGAAGGGTTTCGGCCCGAAACGTTGCCTATTTCCTTCGCTCCATAGATGCTGCTGCACCCGCTGAGTTTCTCCAGCAATTTTGTGTACCTATTCCACATGTACCAATTGGTACAGTGAAATGTGTGGTCACCATACAGCCATACAAATAAAAAAGAGCACAGAACACGATAGTCTTTAACATAGACATCCCCACACAGCGGAATCAAAGTTTCCCACTGTGAGGAAAGGCACCAAAATTCAGTCATCCTCCTCTGTTGTCCTCTGTTGTTCACCCGTGGTCGGGTGGCTCCCGAACCTCTCGCTGTCACCGCTACGGGCGGCCTGATGTTCAGGCCCTCTCGCCAGGATGCTGGAACTCCAACGTCGGAACGGGAGAACCACCTCAACAGCTTGGACATCCGAATCAACCACTTCCTACCGGAGTCCGCGGCTCCCGATGTCCACAGGCCGCGCTGGTTGGAGATTCACGCTGGCGGCCCTCGGCAAAAGACTCCGCGATGTTAAAGTCAGCGCCGCCCGCGCTGGAAGCTCTACAAACCACAGCTCCGCGATGTTGAAGCAGCAGGCCCAACACTCCGGAGCTTCAAATGGCATCCAGGTAGGCATCGTCCGCCCCGCGGTGTATCCAGCACTGCACCGCCGCTGCTGAAGCTTTGGTCCGGGTCCCCACCAGGAAAGGTCGCGCCAATCCAGTTGGTCGGCCGCAAGGAGGGGGGTGAGGATGCGACTCGCAGAATAGTCGCTTCCTCGCCATGAAGTGAATGGGAAACGGTTTCCCCCTTACCCTACCCCCCTCCCCCACATAGAAAATCTAAAGAAACCTCCAAAACGTACTTTTAAAACAGACTAAAAATTTTAAAAAAGATAGAAAAACAGACTGACTGTAGGCAGAGGCTTCGGACTGTCTTTGATTGAACTTACTGGACTTTATCTTGCACTAAATATTATTCATGTTATTCCCTTTAATATGCATCTGTACACTGTGGTTGGCTCAATTGTATCATGTATTGTTTTTCCGCTGACTGGTTAGCATGCAACAAAAGCTTTTCACTGTAACTCGGTACACATAAAATAAACTAAACTAAACAAAACTAATGAGCTAGCTTTTTTTCAGAGGGAACTGCAGATGCTGGAGAATCGAGCCCTTTCTTGTCCCCACCCACCCCCGCCCCCGATCAGTCTGAAGAAGGGTTTCGGCCCGAAACGTTGCCTATTTCCTTCGCTCCATAGATGCTGCTGCACCCGCTGAGTTTCTCCAGCTTTTTTGTGTAACCTAATGAGCTAGCTTCTTCAGTTGGGTAAATGGACAGAATATTTTACCCAGAGCAGGGAAATTTAAAACCAGAAGACATTGGTTTAAGGTGAGGGAGGAAAGAAAGATTAATAGGAACTTTTTTAGGGCAACTTTTTTTAACGTAAAGTTGCGTGGTAGGTATATGGAACAAGCTGCCAGAGGAGGTAGTTGTGGCAGGTGTTATCACAGCGTTTAAGAAACATTTGGACAGGTACATGGATGTGAAGGGATATGGCCAGATGCAGGCAGGTGGGCATGTTGGTCAGTCAATATACATCCAACCTGCCTGCATTAGGCCCACATCTCTTTAAACCTATCCTATCCACGTTCCTGTTTCTATGACTCTACCTATAGTCACCTTTTTGAGAATGGAGGACAGATCCCATTAACAGTTTCTGTGCTCCAAATTCAGATTAAAAATGATGGCCAGAACAGTTCTCCCTGCTCCTCAAACCACATCAAGGGGTTGTAAAAAACATATACCTCGCAGAGAGTTGCACTTTCCACCGAGCCCTTTCAACCATTGCTTCTCTGCCTGATGAATTTTCACTTTAAACTTCCATTTAAAATGGGATGTTTGAATAATTGTAACCGGGTGTAAGATGGGGAATAATGACATATGTTTGTGATTAGGTGGGGCTTTGCACGGACCTTCACAATCCATTTCATTATAAAATTGGACCACTGTTAGCCTAGCACAGAGGTCAAAGTGAAAGTGAATCCCAACATAGAAAACATTCTTGGAGCGGCACAGACTTTACAAGGATTAAGTAAATAAAAATCTATATTGATCAGGAGCATTGCACATCAGTACTGAGTGAAGAATCCCCTAGTTAGTTTGGGTTCTGCATGTTGGTGAACAGCTCCCCAAGTGGTAGGATGAAGAGGTGCAGCTGTGGCTTCCACTGGGATTGGCAGCAGAGATTGGCAGCAGAGGGGAGGGGGATGGCAGAGTATGTTGAGTCGAGAAACCAGCAATTATAATCTTTAAATATATGTTAAAACATCTTATGGGCCTTGAGTACAGGGACGATAATCGTGTTAAACCAGCCAACGGCACTTTCATATCACAGAACATAGAATAGTTTCTTTATTGTCATTGTAACATGGGCCATGTACAACGAAATTTAAAATGTCAGCCAGTCAGTGCAGCATTCAAACATTTCTAAAGCTAACGAAACATCCACGGTAAAATAATAAAGATAAGCAAATAAATAAAAAACACAGACAAAGCACGCATACACACCCAACCCTCCATCCTTCTGTCGATTTCACCGTTACCACAGTCCCTTAGTCTGTATCGCCCCTGCGTTCCTTGGCGGCCACATTTAGTGCTTTTATAGTAGTGGGGTAAAAACTGTTTTGTAGTCTATTTGTCCTTGTCCTTGTGGATCTGTACCGTCTGCCTGACGGCAACAGTTCAAACAGGGAGTGTCCGGGGTGGGAGATGTCCTTTATTATATTCTGGGTTTTTTTGGTGCAGCGGGAAACTGTGTAGGTCCTCCAAGGTAAGGAGAGGGCAGCCGACAATCCTCTGGGCGTTGTCAATGGCCCTCTGGAGCGCTTTCCTCTGAGCCACTGTGCAGCTGGTGTACCACACGCATACACAGT
Organism: Leucoraja erinaceus; assembly: GCF_028641065.1. Lineage (NCBI taxonomy): Eukaryota > Metazoa > Chordata > Chondrichthyes > Rajiformes > Rajidae > Leucoraja > Leucoraja erinaceus. Next base: position 40,076,134 of record NC_073386.1, read on the forward strand.
ATGTTAGTATGCTCTCAATGGAGCACCGATAAAAGGACAGCAGCAGCCTCTGAGTGATGTTGTTCTTCCTGAGCACCCGCAGGAAGTGCAGTCTCTGCTGGACCTTTTTCAGCAGCGCAGTGGTGTTCACGCTCCACGTCAGGTCCTCCTCAATGTGGATTCCCAGGAAGCGGAAATCCGCCACCCTCTCTACACAGTCCCCTCTGATGGTCAGTGGTACCATGTCCGTTTTGTTTTTCCTGAAGTCTATTATTACCTCCTTCGTCTTTGAGGTGTTGAGGAGCAGGTTATTTTCTTCGCACCACACTGTCAGCTGCTCCACCTCATCCCGGTAGGCGTACTCGTCCCCCGCGGAGAACAAACAGGATCACAAGGGAGATGGAGGCACAAGAAACTGCAGTTGCTGGAATCTAGAGCAAAACACAAAGTGCGGGAGGAACTTGGTGGGTCACGCAGCATCTGGGGAAGGGAGTGGACAGGTGAGGTTTCAAATCCAAAGAAGGGTCTCAAAACCTGGCACCTCTTGCACGTGGTCTATTTGCTAATTAGGGGTTGCGCTTAGATATGGCAATACTTTACTCAACTGTTAAAAAAAATATCTTCACTATGCGTTTGCACATGTGGCAATAAAGCACCGTTGACCATTGACCATTGGTCATTGACCCTCTGCAGAAGTGCTTGAGCCACTGAGTACATCCAAGACAGGTGGACAAATAGACAAGTGCGGAGTGAGTAGATTGCAGGAAGCTGCAGTTGCAGGGAGATACAGCAGAGCTTCTTGTGTGCTGCACAAAGCTGCGAGGGCAAGTGGTGAGTGGACAAAACTTTGGTCCAATGCCAACGAGCAACAGTAGAGTTGCTGCCTTACAGCGCCAGGGACCCAGGTTCGATCCTGACGTGGGTGTTGTCTGTACGGAGTATGTATGTTTTCCCCTTGACTTGCATGGGTTTTCTCCGGGTGCTCCGGTTTCCTCCCGCACTCCAAAGATGTACAAGTTTGTAGGGCTTTGTTAAAATTGTAAATTGTCCTCAGTGTGTTGGATAATGCTAGTGTGCGGGGATCTCTGGTCGGTACGGACCCAGCAGGCCTAAGGGCCTGTTTCTACGCTGTATCTCTAAACTTAACTGTACTAAAACTAAGACTGTGCATTGCAGCATGATTTTGGCTGTTGAGCTCTTACTAGAGTGAGGGGCCAGTGATGCAATCTGCCTTGCCCGTGGTCAAGAATTCTGCTGTTTCCCAATCAATAGTGGGCAAGCAGTTAGCAAGACATGGTTTCCTCCTGTGCTCCCAACTCACACTCATCAGTCGTCTTCTGACTGTTGTCAAGCGTAAAGTGTGTCTCTTGAGAAAAGACACAGACGGAACACCAATATAAGACCAGAGACCCCTGATCTTTTACAGATAATGTTCTGATGGTCACAAAATGCTGGAGTAACTCAGGAGGTCAGGCAGCATCCCTGGAAAACGTGGATAGGTGGACATCGTATAACTGGTTTAAGTGTCTCAGTCCCTTCGGATAGCTGTAACTGATAATTGAATCATGCTGTGTCAGTAGATTGTGGGTTCAAATCCCATTGTGGAATGGAAGTATTTAATGCAGGGGATGAATGCAGGTGATGCTGCTGCAGTTCCACCAGTGCCAAAGATGCTGTTGTTTTTATGAACTGTCGTAGAATAGAGCATTATGGCACAGAAACAGGCCCTTCTGGCTCGACGGGTCAATGGTGACCATTAACTTTTCTTTAGTCAGAGGGTGGTGAATCTGTGGAATTCTTTGCCACAGAAGGCTGTAGAGGCCATGTCAGTGGATATTGATAAGGCAGAGTTAGATAGATTTTTGATTACTACAGGTGTCAGAGTGTACAGGAGAAGGCAGGAGAATGGGGTTGGGAGGAGAGATAGATCAGCCATGATTGAATGGCGGAGTAAACTTGATGGGCCGAATGGCCTAATTTACTCCTATCCCTTATGACATGCCTTATGACTTCACCATCTATTATTGGTGAACTGTGGACTCAATGGCCCATTCAGCTGAAGGCGGCTGATCAAATTAACCTGCAACGGGATTCCGTCGGCCCTTACTGATATTTCTTCCTCACCACAGCACATTGTCTGTGTACAGCCTTATTACCAGTGTGGACAAGTTGGCTGCTGTGTAGCTATTAATCAGGTACATGGATAGGAAAGGTTTAGAGGGATATGGGCAAATGCGGGCAGGTGGCCTAGTGTAGATGGCTCGAATAGATCATGTTTGGCCTGGGCAAGTTGGGCTGAAGGGCCTGTTTCCATGCTGTATGACTGCATGACTATATGACTAGGTTAATGACTATATACCTGTTTCTGAGATTGTGAAAGATATTCTACAAATGCAAAGGCGGAAGGCAGAATTACTGTAGACCCCTTTCCACTTTCCCTCAAACACTTGCAGATTAGGGAGAGGTGGGCACCTGGAACAGCTCACAAGGGTCAAGCAGGGGTGTAAGTGGGAATGGAATAGTTATCAGTTTAATTTAATGTTTACTTGTTTTCCAGGGTAGAGTGAATGGGTTCTTGTTTTCCAGGGTGAGGAAACACAAAAAAGCTGGAAACTCAGGGTTGCAGCAGCATTATGGAGCGATTTTTCAAACCCTTCTTCAGAGGTTAAGATGAAACAGTTTCTGTTTTTGTGTACCTCAAAGCATGCAGTTCCTTCTTAAACACTAGGTTAAGGAAACAGTTTGTTTACTCAAAGATGCACAGACCTACAGGCCAGCCTACTAACTACAAACCTCCCTGGAATCTGCCTGAGCTGGAATCGAACCGGGTGTTCCATGAGCTGAAGTATTTGTCCACACTGGGGCAGTCGGTGTGAGCTTGGGTTTGACTTTCCTTGCTGCCAGTTTCACTGTGTGGCTGATTTGTCCACCAGTCTGCTGTGGGAAATGGTTTCCACGGTTACACATAATATTGGCAGCAAATGAGAGAACTAAAAACACCTGTTTGATTTTTCCAAATGTCATTGCTTGGGGGAGTGTTTTCTTTTCTTCAGAAATAGGTGAAATAAAATGATTTATCACCACATAATTTATGGCAACAAGTTATTCATGTGTAATATGTAGTTTTACAAATGACCACTTTTCATTTCAGTCACCTGATTCCATTGCTGAGATCTCCCAGAATAGTTACAACCTGCACTAAATACTCCATAAAGTCCCCTCATATATTTCAAAGGCAGGGGCAGCATGGATTGGATACAGAGTAAAGCTTCCTCTACACTGGAGAGAAAGGATGGATGATGTTTTGGGTCTCAACCAAAACGTCACCCATTTCTTTCATCCAGAGATGCAAACTGTTCTACTGAGTTATTCTAGCATTTTGTGTCTATCTCTGGTGTAAAGTACAATCTGTAGTTCCTTCCTACACGCTCCCTCTACACTGCCCAATCACACTCTCCCAGGGCAGGGACAGTATGGGTTAGGTACAGAATAACGCTCATTCTACACTGTCCCATCTCAAACTCCCAGGGCAGGAACAACACAGGTTAGACAGAGTAAATCTCCCTCTACATTGTCCCATCACAGGCTCCCGGGGCAGGGAGAGCATGGGTTAGATACAGAGTAAAGATGGTGGACACACATGCAGAAAATCGTGTCCTCCAAATATTAGACTTTCTGGAATCAGAAGAAGCTTAGAGAAGAGGTCAAGTGGCCGTGAATCATACAACCATCCCACTCCTCCTGCTGCTGTTGTGAGGAAGGAGTGGAACTGATTGAAGTTTGTAGAGGAGACCTCCTGGGAGCTTCAATTACCAAAGTACTCAAGAGTGTCCGTGACAACTGAGATTGAGAACAGGCAACTGGAGCCTGGCTGTGTCTGTGTACCAACCTCACGCACGAACACATTAAAGCCCCTCAATGTCGGTGTAATCTTCTCAAGAGGTCCTTAATCCGAATGGTAAACGAGAGGGAAGCACTGCATTCATGCTGTGACATCGAGGCACTTCGAGTGGGATTGCATCCTGCAACACTGCGTGCCTCTGAACTCCGGGGACCACTGACTGTTGTCTGTCTGTTACCCCCGATGTCCCGGGATGTTGCCTCCAGCTTACTGCCTTCAATCCTGTGGGAAGTAGGTCTCTGGTGCCCCTTGTCACCAATCTGTCTGCCTGGCAGAGAATGCCAGCAGGCAAGTCGAACCGGTGAATGGAATCCTAGTCGGTGCCAACCACTGCAGACGGCAGCACCGAGCACCAAATGTTTGCTGATCGTCTGGTTCCATTATCAGCACAGAGGCCCAATGTAAACACCTACCCCATGGGGGTAGTGGCAGCGGACACACTCTCAATCAAACTCAGCATTGTATCAAAGATAGACACAAAGTGCTGAAGTAACTCAGCGGGTCAGGCAGCGTCTCTGGAGAAAAGGGATGAGTGGCATTTTGGATCGGGACCCTTCTTCAGTCGGAAGGATCCCGACCTGAAACGGAGTCTGAAGAAGGGTCCCGACCCGAAAAACATCACCCATCCCTTTTCTCCATAGACCCGCTGAGTTACTCCAGTACTTTGTGTCTATCTTCGGTATAAACCAGCAATTCCGGCTCCTTTCTACACAGCATTATATCTATCAGCATGACTCCCACTTTTAAAGGTACTTTGTAGCACATGGATTTTCTGAATGCAACACCCAGCAGTGTTCAGAGTGCAGTAGTGAGAACACTGTCTGTTTAGGTTAGTCATGTGTACTGAGGTACAGTGAAAAGCTTTGTTTTGCACGCTATTCAGTCAAATCAGGTAATTCTATAAGTACAATCGAGCCAAACTCACGTATAATAGGTACAGCAAAGGGAAAGAAACAAAATGCAGAATACAGATCTCAGCATTGTAGTTTCATTTACCTTGGGGATACAACTGGGGAGTTGCTTCACTTCTCTGTGCTAGTTACTAGGCTCCATAACTGTTAACGCATTCAACCAACTGAGAATGAAGCTCTGCAAGAATTATTGCCATCACTAACCAAAGCCAGGTGCATGACCTGTGTGGGAAATAGAGATTCAAGCAGCTGCCAGACAGCCTGAAGGAAAGAGGGAGTTTTAGTCCAAATTTAAACTTCCTTAAAAAAAAAACCTATTTGAATCATCAACAAAACCTAAATTAAAATGTTGTTGTGTGGGTCCAGGATGCAGGACAAACTCCAGCAAACAGTGGACCCTATGTGTTCCTCAGATAGACACAACATGCTGGAGTAACTCAACAAGTCAGGCAGCATCTCTGGAGAAAAGGAAGAGGTCCCTTGACTGACTCCTACCACCTCTGCACTGGATGTCCAAAATATCAGGGAGTGTGGAATGGGAGTGCAGCCAGCAACTGAGGATATTCAGAGGGGTTCCAACCCCCTGATGAATATACATGGAAAATAGGCTTGTCTAGTTTGCAAAGATCATAGAGAATGAATGAATCGGCACAGAACAATGCTCACCACAACCAGGTCCCATGCAATCTCCACTGGGAATTCCCATTGTTCCCACCATGGAAGGATGGACTGGCACAGCATGTCCAGGCAGCAGAAAAGGGTGGGGATTGGAGTGGGACCACAGCGTCCCAACTGTACCACCACACAGCCACTTTGGATCAGCAGGCAATGACCTTGAAGGCAAAGGCCTCATGGCCACCTTGACCACCTCAGAGGGGGCGAGGGAGACAAGAGAGTGGGCATGAGGCTTGAAAACACTTCAAGAGTGATGGACGTGTGTGTATGAACACAATCCCTGCTGATCCTGCCTTGGAAGTATGTGATGGGAAGGCGTAGAGGGAACTTTGCTCTGTCCCATCTTACTCTGTATCTAACCCACACTATCCTTACCCTGGGAGTGTGTGATAGGACAGTTTAGAAGGAGTTTTACTAACTATCTCACCTTCTGTCCCTCCCCTGGGACTGTGTGATGCTTTTGTGTAAAGGGAGTTTTATTGTGTATCTAAATCTATCCCTGCCCTGGGAGTGTGTGGTCAGACAACTTTGAATGAACTTTACTCTGAACCTAACCGATGCTGTCCCTGCCCTGCATGATGGAACTGTGTAGAGGGAGCTTTACTCAATGTCTAGGCTGTGCTGTATGGATTCTGGCACTAACTTTTGATGACAAGGGTGGGGATAGAGACTTTAGACTTTAGGGATAGAGGGTGGGAACAGGCCCTTCGGCCCACGGAGTCCGTGCCAAACAGCAATCACCCCGTACACTAGCACTATCCTACACACTGGGGACAATTTACAATTTTACCAAAGCCAATTAACATACTAGTCAGTATGTTTTTGGAAAGTGGGAGGAAACCAGAGCACCCAGAGAAAACCCACAAGGTCTCAGGTAGAACATACAACATCCATACAGACCAAACCCATGGTCAGGATCGAACCTGGGTCTCTGGCGCTGTAAGTTACCAACTCTATCACTGCACCGCTGCGTCCCCGAATATCGTCCTTGTCCTGAATAGTCTCAATGTTTCTTTTGGTGTTAGTTAGGTATTACTGAAGATAAAAGGCACCTATGCATTAGATCGAAATCAAAGAGCAGGCAGAGCATTGTAGGCAGGTTTGGGTCTGCAGCTCCATGTGCATCAATGTGCAGCTGGTGCACCTGTGTTGTGCAGCCTGTCAATATGCTGCCTGGTGCCAGTGAAAACACAAGGCTACATTCACCTGGTGCAGCTAAGCAAACACATGCTCCCCCGCCAAAGGACACTTCTTGATATCCTCATCTTCTGGGAATGTAAAACGGTCCAAATCTTTCACCGTCAGTTGGTTACTAACTGCATCTTGAAAGTAAGCTATTATTTTCATAATAATGTAACAATATTATGTGGTAGCTAACATCCATACGAGCAATCCTTACACTGTAATGCCGCCTCTTCACTCAGTTACTATTTCTCTGTTCTCATCCTCTCTGTCATTTGAATATTCAATCTATATTGTATAGCTGACATGTTCTCTGTGTCAATCATTATCTACACTTCATGTTGCCATGGCAAGGCCACCAGAATAATCAAGCTTCACCCCCTTTTCTTCCCTCTCACATCAGGCAAGAGGTACAGAAGTGTGAAAACACACACCTCCAGATTCAGGGACGGTTTCTTCCCTGCTGTTATCCGGCAACTGAACCGTCCTATCAACCATTAGAGAGCAGTGCTGAGCTACCATTTACTTAATTGGAGACCCTCAGACTATCATTAGTCGGACTTTACTGGACATTATCTTGCACGTTATTCCCTTTACCCTGTGTATCTGTACACTGTAGACAGCTTGATTGTAATCATGTATAGTTTTTCCGCTGACTGGACACCATGCAACCAAAACCTCGATGACTTGCATTGAGTGGCAAGGCTTAGGAGCCTGAGGAGATGGCACTGATGGCACGAAAGGACATGGACCCCTCATACATGGCAGAAATTGTACCCACCCCATGAACATGGTGGAGATTGTCCCTGCGCTAACCAGATGAGCTCCAATCAATTGGAGACACAAGACGTGTCTGGGACCCTGTTACATAATTACCCAAGTATAATCCATCATGGCGTCGAGTCATGGAACCCTTCAGCCAACCTCAATCATCCATTTACACCAATCCAATTTTATCTTCTCCTCGTTCCCAATTATTCCTCCTAGATTCAACGTACCAAGAATACTTTGCAGCTGGCAATAAACCTATCAACCTGCATGTCTTTGTAGTGGGAGTAAACCAGAACATCTGGGCAAACCCACGCAGTCACAGGAAGTATTGGAAAACTCCACAAAGATAGTATTACAGGCCAGGATTGAACCTGATGCACTGGAGCTGTGAGACAGCAGCTCCACCAGCTTAGGCTTTAGGCTTTTGACTTTAGATGTACAGCACGGAAACAGGCCTGCGTATACTATCACTATCCCACACACTAGCGACCATTTACAATTTTATCCAAGTCAATTAACCTACAAACCTGCACATCTTTGGAATGTGGGAGGAAACTGGTGTATCTGGAGAAAATCCACGTGGTCACAGGGAAAATGTACAAACAGATAGCACCCGTAGTCAGGATCAAACCCGGGTCTCTGGCGATGTAAGGCAGCAACTCTACTGCTGCGCCACCGTGCCAGGGTGATGACCAAATGTTTCTTTTTAATTCCACAATGAGCTTTTAATTGCTTCCCTAAACTTCTGAAACTAGGGAATATCCAAAACATCTGAACATCCGGTAAGGAGGTGGAACCTGTTTTTTCCAAAAACAAACTTTATTCAGACTAATAAAACAACAACAGTGTAAACATTCTTACAAACTTCTCAGCTGCTATACATACATTCATTAGTATTACTTTTGGTAGTGTTCACAAAACTATCATTATACCAGAGACTCTTGCCACTCATGAGGCCCCATGGGGTGATATCTCTTTCAACACCCTGCCCCCCAATGTGCAGCAGCAGAAGGACCCCAGACTGTGGTCCTCCTCGTAGATCCTTGGCATTGGCTGCACCAAGCTTCAATCAAAGCTTCAATCAAAGCCCTGTTTGATTGCAGTACCATCCTTCCCTCACCTCATCTTGTTCCATCTGCTGAAGGGATCACACATGCCATCCCCTCCCAATATGGTCAAGGGTGACTAATTGTCTTCTGGAAATGACTGACGGAAAGGAAGGCAGAAGATTTGTGAGGGACCTCTGGAAAAGGAAGATGTTTGCAGTGCTATGGACAAAGAGAAGGGTTCTTGAATTGCAAAGTGCTTTAAAAAAGGCTGGTCTCCATCTGTGTTGTTCAGATCCAGTGGACTTTATAATTTGTGACCTCACCTATCGTTGAGCTCTGGGTGATGTGGCAATCTCAAGTACGATCCGAGGAGGTACAATATTAGGTTTAGGTTTAGGTTTGAGTGTGGATTTTTTGCATTGTCATGTACCGAGGTACAGTGAAAAGTTTTGTTTTGTATGCTAATCAAACAGAACAGATATACCATACATTCAAACTGAAATATAATAGGTAGAGCAAAGAGAAAGATGCAGAGCGGAGAATATAGATCTCAGCATTGTAGTATATGAATTCCATAGACAGTCCAATGTTCTTAATGGGGTAGAGATGAATTGAATCGAATATGGAGACCATTCGGAAGCCTGATAACAGAGGGGTAGAGGCTGTTCTTTAGTCTGATGGTGCCTGCTTTCAAGCTTCTGAGATTTCTGCCATGTGGGAGCAGGGAGAAGAAGGAATGACTGGCATGGGATTGGTCTTTGATTATGTACAGTTTAGTTTAGTTTATTATCATTGCCATGTGTACCGAGGTAGATAGGCGCAAAAAGCTGGAGTAACCCAGCGGGACAGGCAGCATCTCTGAAGAGAAGGAATGGGTGATGTTTCGGGTCGTGACCCTTCTTCAGAAACAAAGCTTTTTTGTTTCATGCTATCCAATCAGTGAAAAGGCTATACATGATTACAATCAAGCCGTCCACAGTGAAATGTAGATGGAGTCAATGGTGGGAAGTTTGGTCTGTGTGATGGACTGGGCTAAACCCACAACTCTTCGCAATTTCCTGCGGTGTTGGGCAGAGCTTTAGAATTTAGAGATACAGCGTGGAAACAGGCCCTCTCGCCAGCTGACCACTAGGGACAATTTACAAGTTTTGCTGAAGTCAATTAACCTACAAACCCATGTGTCTTTGAGAGGAAACCAGAGCACCTGGGGAAAACCCACGCGGTCACGGGGAGAACATAGAAACTATGTCCAGCCAAGTTTGTACAAAGTCGATCAAACCCGGGTCTCTGGTGCTGTAAGGCAGCAACTCTACCATTGCACCACTGTGCCTGTGTTGTTCTTAAACCAAGCCGTGGTGTAACCCAACAGTATGCTTTCTATACCAAGGAGAATAGAAATTTCTCTGCAACTTCTATGAACCATCATTGTCAAGGAGCCCAATGATGGGGCTAGAGTCTACTGGCTGGCGCTCAATGTCACAACATCTGAATGCCCCCATCCCGCACTCAAGCTCAATGTTACCTGAGCCCTTTGGCTCGTTCTCCATCAGTGGTCTGTCTCACCCTCTCCCCCACATTTCCCCGTCCCAACAACCATCTCACAGTCCTCCTCCTCCTCCTCCTTCCTCTGTTATCAAACATAAAACTGGCTCCGCGTGTAACTGCGCTGTGATTAGAAATGATTGATTGCCAGCCATGTTTCATTAATGAGATGTTTAAATATTGGCACTTTCCCTCCCCTCCCCCGGCCTGTTGCTAAGCTTCGAGCGACGGAAGAAATTCCACACTTGCTCACCTAACAATGGCACAGATTATGCAGCAGCTTCTTAAACAGATTAGCAAGGGTCGATTAAACAGATTAAGGGGAGGGGTGGGTGGCGGGTTGGGGAGGGGAGAGTGGAGATCCGCAGCAGCATATTTTCTTTTTATTAAACTGGGTTTGCCATCTCCATGGCGACGGGGCTAATAACACATGTTGGGCGAGCGGGGACCTTGTGAGGTTTCATTTTCCCTGTCGGTCTCCTGTAATTTAAATTGGGCTGACATTCAGCGGAGCGTGGGAGGGGCAGGTCACGGGGAGCTGGGAATCTGGGGACAGCCACACCACACTCTATGGAAGGCAATGGAGCACATGAGATGGGTGCTGGTTTAGTACACACACACGCACATACAGGCACACGCACACACCCATACACGCACATACAGGCACACGCACACACCCATGCGCACACACACGCACATACAGGCACATACGCACACACAATCACAACACACACATGTACACACACACACCCACACACGCACGCATGTGCACACACACATATTCACAACACACACACACACTCACAAAAATTCACACACACATACACACATGCACTCATGCACATACGCACACACATACTGCTTCCGATGCACAGCTACAGGGAGACACAAGTTGTCCTGTTACATGGAGAGAGATGGAGAATTTCCATCCGACACGAGTGTTTCTCCATTACTAAACATGTATGGCATTTAATGCCAGATATGAGGATGGATCTTTCACCCAGCATATGCCTGTAAACAGTGTCCAACATGGTCCTTACAGTTCCAGACAGGGGAATGGTTCCCTCACCCAGTGTACTCCATGTGTGGACGGCCTAACACACAGTGCCAGACAGGGGGGGGGGGTCCATGCACCCAGTGTACAGGGTCACTGCATATATACAGTGTCTAACACTGATACACATGGACAGTACGGTACCAGACAGGGGAATGGACCCCGTACCCGGTGTACCGCAAGTGTACAGTGTGTAACACAGATGAACACCTGGGTTGTATAATGCTGGACAGGAGAGTGGCTTCTTTTTGTGCAGCCTGCACTGTGATGTGGAGGAGCAGGCACTGAGACACAGGTGGCTCTGTCCGTACCCGACAGGTGTGATTGTCCCCATTCCCCAGCGACTACTGGAGCAGGAACGGACACTGCGGCAAAGGTTAACTGCAACTTCGAACATGCTTGTTTTCTCTGTCCCCGATCTGCATTGAGATGTGTGCTATTTCTGCTTTGTCTAACTCGTGCAGTTGATTAAAAAACTGTGGAATATAATAGGAATAATAGACTCTGCATGGGGAATGGGAGAAACACACATGGTCTCTGCAATCAGTGGCAAAGTAATAATTATGTCTTCGAAAATATTGATCTTCCCAGAACAATTTAACATCGATGACTGACTCAATTATTGAAATGAACTGCCTGCAACCTAAAATCAAAAGCCACCGTCTACCTCTTTAATTAGAAAGGAAATGAAGCAATTTAATACTTGTGGCAAGGATGATAAAACAAATCCCTCCCCAGAAGCCTGCATCCCATCCTGGAAGCCCGAGCTGACAGTGGAGCCACTGGCTAGGCAGTGATGTGTGGCCCAGTGCCAAGTCATAGAGTTTAATTTAAAGACACAGCACGGAAACAGGCCATTCGGGCCACTGAGTCAGCATCGACCAGCGATCCCTGCACACTAACACGATCCAACTCTCTAGGGACAATTTACAATTATTACCAAAGCCAATTAACCTACAAACCTGTATGTCTTTGGAATGTAGGAGGAAACCGGAGAACCTGGAGAAAATCCACACGGTCACAGGGAGAACATATAAACTCCTTACAGACAGCACGCGTAGTCAGGATTGAGCCTGGATCTCTGGCGCTGTGAGGCAGCAACTCTACCATTGTCCCACTGTGCTGCAGTTATACAGTGTGGAAACAGGCACTTCAGCCCAACTTACCCACACTGACCAACATGTCTCATCTGCACTAGTCCCTCCTGCCTACATTTGGCCCATATCCCTCTAAACCTGTCCTATCCATGTACCTGTGTAAATGTTTCTTAAACGTTGTGAAGACAATGTTACCAAGTGCTTGGCAGTGCACTTTCTGCAGAATGAAGTGTGGTACATAAAACATAGAACATGGAACAGAACAGTACAGGAACAGGCCCTTTGGCCCACAAAGTCTGTGCCAAATATGATGCTAAGATCAACTAATCTCGTCTGCCTGCACATGATCTGTATCCATCCATCCATACCCTGAGAATCTATGTGTCTATCTAAACGCCTCCATTGGCTGCTCCTTCTGGGCCACTCTGGAAAATAGTTTCGGACTTCTCAGCGTGAATCAAAACTGCACTTCTGACATGATTTTCATGTCAAATCGGTAGTAAGGAAGGCAAATGCAATGCTAGCATTTAGTTTGAGAGGACTAGAATATAAAAACAGGGATGTAATGCTGAGGCTCTATAAGGCACTGGTTAGGGCGCATTTGTAGTATTGTGGGCAATCTTGTGCCTCTTATCTGAGGAAGGATGTGCTGGCTCTGGAGAGGATTGAGAGGAGGTTTAGGGGAATGATCCCAGGAATGATTGGGTTAACATATGATGAGCGTTTAATGCCACTGGGCCTGTACTCGCTGGAGTTTAGAAGGATGAATTTTACGGAACAGTGAAAAGCCTGTATAGTGCGGATGTGGAGAAAATGTTTCCATTAGTGGCAGTCTAAGACCAGAGGCCATAGCATCAGAATAAAAGGCTGTACCTTTAGAAAGGAGATGAGGAGGAATTTCTTGAGTCAGAGGGTAGTGAATCTGTGGAATTCATTGCCACAGACAGCTGTGGAGCCAGGTCAATGGATATTTATAGATGGAGATTGACGGATTCTTGATTAGTAAGGGGTTATGGGAAGAAGGTAGGAGAATTGGGGTTGAGATGGAAAGATCGATCAGCCATGATTGAATGGGGAAACAGACTTGATGGGCTGAATGGTCTAATTCTGCTCCTATACATTATGAACATGACCTTAGGAACCCGAGCACAACCCATCAACATTTCCACCCCTCTTTAAGGAGGATTGCTGGGCAGAGGTCTGTGCAGGTCAGAAGGGATGTATTGACAAGACAAGGAGCTGCGTGGAAATCCTCCCTTGCAGAGGGCAGTGACTCTCCACCCTGGAGGCTAGGTCTGACGGGGTTTAAAGAAGATAAACGCTGGACAGATCAGGAATTGTAGGCAATGGTTCAATGGTACATAGAAACATAGAAAATAGGTGCAGGAGTAGGCCATTCGGCCCTTCGAGCCTGCACCGCCATTCAATATGACCATGGCTGATCATTCAACTCAGTATCCTGTACCTGCCTTCTCTCCATACCCCCTGATCCCTTTAGCTACAAGGGCCACATCTAACTCCCTCTTATAAATAGCCAATGAACTGGCCTCAACTACCTTCTGCGGGAGAGAATTCCAGAGATTCACCACTCTCTGTGTGAAAAAAGTTTTCCTCATCTCGGTCCTAAAAGATTTCCCCTTTATCCTTAAACTGGGACCCCTTGTTCTGGACTTCCCCAACCAAGTACCAAGATAGAGTGAGATTAATTTTTGCATACAGTTCAGCAAAAATATCACTATGCATAAGCATTTAGATATACCTTAGATAAGCATCTCAGGTTCAGTACACTGAGACAGTATGTAGAGTCGCCAGATTAGGTGCCATTTTCAAGTCCCAGTAGTTATAGGTGTTAACCTGACCGTGAGGCCCGTTGCCCTGGCAACTTTGCAGGGCTGGTTGGCCATTGATTTCATCCACCACTTTTCCACCTCTCTGTGCCGCTGCAGGCCATGTCCGGTCCACGTGCTGGGCCTCCTGGAGTGGCACCCATTCCAGCCGAGTCCCAGGTTGCTGCAGGGCCTCCAGAGGCCCGTTCCACCGTTGAGGCACTGCACTCCCTCCCACCGCTGACTCCGACCTTCCTCTCCAGTCCACGGGGCAAGCAGGGTCGGGCTCGGTGGCTTCCCACTCCGAGAGGATTCCTGGTTCCACAGCGGACCAGCCAGGCTTGATGTTGGGTACGGCCATGGCACATTAAAGTGCCGACCTGCCGCGCGGCACATTGGGGGTAATGGGGAACTGGCAGCCATGAGATTGCCTGGGACAGATCAGCCATGGTAGGAGAACTTGAAAGGCCGAATAGCCTACTCCTGCTCCTATTTCCTTACGTATTTGGTTAACATAGGAGATGCCATCGCTAGTCATGGTGCAGTGCTGGACTGAGTTCTTGCTGGAGTAGGTATGGTACTTTTTACCCCTCACTGTTTCCTCAAAACCCCCTACGTCAGACAATCAGCCTAGCTAAGGGCAGCATGTTGGCGCAACGGTAGAGTTGCTGCCTTACAGTGCCAGAGACACGGGTTCGATCCTGACTACATGTGCTGACTGTACAAAGTTTGCACGTTCTCCCTGTGATCACGAGGGCTATCCCCAGGTGCTCTGGTTACCTCCCACATTCCTGCACGCGCAGGCTTGTAGCTTAATTGACCTGTAAATTGTCTCTGGACAATAGGATAGATCTAGTGTACCAGGTGATTGTTTGTCAGCGTGGACTTGATGGGCCAAAGGGCCTGTTTCCGTGCTGTTTCTCTAAACTAAAGCTTGTAACTCCCCCAAAGACCATGATGGAGCCCCACACTCCATGCCCCTCCCCCACTCCAACTGTATTTGCATATTCCAACTCCCCAAACTAATCAGTGAAGCCCATACTCTTACCCGCACCAACCCCTGGCTGCTTACCTAGTCCCAGTTGACTCAAGCCCACCAACCTCCTCTTCCTCCTGGATATCTCCGCACCAACTCTGACCCCCTGTGTTCTGCGGTGGGACCTAGATTGAAGGAACAGTGGGTGTTACCACTATCCAGCAGACCACCTCCCCTCTCCCATCGAGCAAAAGGTATAAATGTGTGAAAACAGGGACAGTTTCTTCCCAGCTGTAATCGGGCAACTAAACCATCCTACCAACAACTAGAGAGCAATCCTGAGCTACCTCATTGGAGACCCTCGGACTATCTTTGATCGGACCTTACTGGCTTTATCGTGCACTAAACGTTATTGCCTTTATCATGTATCTATACCCTGTGGACGGCCTGATTATAATCATGTTTTCTCTTTCTGTGGACTGGTTAGGACGGAACAAAAGTTTTTCACTGATGTGACAATACACTAAACTCAAGCTCACTGAGGTGCAGTAGAATTCCAATGCCAGTGAGCTAGACTGATACAGCGATGTTATAGATGAACCTGGCTCTTATCCCACCCCATCCCGGATCCTACTCAACGTGAGCTGGAAGGTCGGCCGACATTTTACAGCCCACCGCCAGCCAAGAGGACCCGATGTTGCCTGTAAATCCCAGATAAGATCAGCACGAGACCGCAGCGTTTCGGAGCGCCGTCGCTAAGATGGAAATTTTGGCTGAAAATAAACTTTCTCAGCAGTATTTTAGTCAATGTGCTTGAAGGCAACTGACGTGAGATTAGCTGCTATTGTTGGAGCTTTACCTCTCACTGCTAAACTAATCTCAAGTCTTAACTTAATGCTTCGTTATTGTGCACATTCCGCCCTCTAATCCCACAATCATGTGGAGCATATGCTTCCCAAATCTGCTCCTGGTTGCTGCTTTGGACCAGGATACCTGCAGGATAAGACATTGTGACCGGCTGTTGCCATTCTGATGAGTTGGGATAGCAACAGAGTACTGGCTGGGGGTGAGGGTCAGGGGGGGGGCTTGGTGTGACATGGAGAAATACCAGGTCGGCACGGTGGCACAGCAGTAGTGTTGCTGCTTTACAGCACCAGAGACATAGGTTCAGTCATGACTATGGGTGCCGTCTGTACGTTCTCCCTGTTTACCACATGGATTTTCTCAGGGTGCTCTGGTTTCCTCCTACACTCCTAAAACATGCAGGTTGGCCGCCAAATTGGCATCTGTACATTGTCCTTAGTGTGCAGGCTAGAACTAGTACGTATCATCGCAGGTCAGCATGGATTCGGTGGGCTGAAGGGCCTGATTTCACACTGTATCTCTGTAACTAAACTCCAGACCGTTAGCCAAAGGGGCTGTTCTTGGAACAGGCCCTTCGGCCCAACTTGTCCACATTGACCAGCACTTCCCATCTACGTGAGTCCCACTTACTTACCTGCGTTTGGTCCACATCGCTCTAAAACCTATCCCTATGCATGTACTTGTCCAAACATTTCTTAAATGTTGCGATAGTGCCTGCCTCAATTATCCCTTCCGGCAGCTTGTTCCATACACCCACCACCTAGGTAGCTCTGTTGGTGAGGAATGAAATTCAGTCCCTTGCAAGGGGTGACATTGAAACAGGAGATGTGGAGTCAGTATCGATAGAACTAAGGAATTGTAAGGGTAAAAAGACCCTAATGGGCCTACAGGCCCCCAAACAGTAGCCTGGATATAGGGTGCAAGTCAAATCAGGAGTTAAAATTAGCAAGCAGTAAAGGAAATGCTACGGTTGTTATGGGAGATTTCAACATGCAGGTAGATTGGGAAAATCAGGTTGGTACTGGATCCCAAGAAAGGGAGTTTGTGGAGTGCCTCCGTGATGGATTCTTAGAGCCGCTTGTATTGGAGCCTACCAGGGAGAAGGCAATTCTGGATTTAGTGTTATGTAATTAATCGGATTTGATAAAGGAACTTGAGGTTAAGGAGCCTTTAGGAGGTAGTGACCATTATATGGTCAGATGTAATCTACAATTGGAGAGGGGGAAGGGTAAATCGGAGGTGTCAGTGTTACAGTTAAATAAAGGGGACTATGGAGCCATGAGGGAGGAGCTGGCCAAAGTTGACTGGAAAGATACACTTGACAGAGTCAACAATGGCAGGTATTTCTGGGAATAATACAGATCAGGATCAGTTCATTCCAAAGAGGAAGAAAGATTCCAAGGGACGTAAGGGGTGACCGTGGCTGACAAGGGAAGTCAGGAACAGTATAAAAATAAAAGAGAAGTGCAACGTAGCAAAGATGAGCGGGAAGGAAGAGGATTGGGTAATGTTTAAAGAGCGACAGAGGATAACTAAAAAGGCAGTACGGGTAGAAAAGATGAGGTACGAAGATAAGCTAGCCAAGAATATAAAGGAGGATAGTAAAAGCTTATTTTGGTATGTGAAGAAGAAAAAATTAGTTAAGACCAAAGTTGGTCCCTTGAAGACTGAAAAAGGTGAATTTATTATGGGGAACAAGGAAATGGCAGATGAGTTGAACAGGTACTTTGGATCCGTCTTCACTAAGGAGGACACAAACAATCTTCCTGATGTACTAGTAGCCAGAGGATCTGGGGTCACGGAGGAACTTAAGGAAATCCACATTAGGCAGGAAATGGGGTTGGGTAGACTGATGGGACTGAAGGCTGATAAATCCCCAGGGCCTGATGCTCTGTATCCCAGGGTACTTAAGGAAGTGGCTCTAGAAATCGTGGATGCATTGGTGATCATTTTCCAATATTCTATCGTTCAGGATCAGTTCCTGTGAATTGGAGGGTAGCTAATGTTATCCCACTTTTTAAGAAATGGCGGGAGAGAGAAAACAGGAAATTATAGACCAGTTAGCCTGACATCGGTGGTGGGGAAGATGCTGGAGTCAATCATGAATGATGAAATAGCGGCACATTTGGATAGCAGTAACAGGATTGGTCCTAGTCAGCATGGATTTACGAAGGGGAAATTGTGCTTGACTAATCTTCTGGAATTTTTTGAGGATGTAACTAGGAAAATGGACAAGGGAGAGCCAGTGGATGGAGTGTACCTGGACTTTCAGAAAGTATTTGATAAGGTCCCACATAGGAGATTAGTGGGCAAAATTAGGGCACATGATATTGGGGGTAGAGTGCTGACATGGATAGAAAATTGGTTGGCAGACAGGAAACAAAGAGTAGGGATTAACGGGTCCCTTTCAGAATGGCAGGCAGTGACTAGTGAGGTACCGCAAGGCTCGGTGCTGGGACCGCAGCTATTTACAATATACATCAATGATTGGGATGAAGGGATTCAAAGTAACATTAGCAAATTTGCAGATGACACAAAGCTGGGTGGCAGTGTGAACTGTGAGGATGATGCTATGAGAATGCAGGGTGACTTGGACAGATTGGGTGAGTGGGCAGATGCATGGCAGATGCAGTTTAATGTGGATAAATGTAAGGTTATCCACTTTGGTAGCAAAATCAGGAAGGCAGATTATTATCTAAACGCTGTCAAGTTGGGAAAAGGGGAAGTACAATGTGATCTGTACAATGAAAGTAAGCATGCACGTACAGCAGGCAATGAAGAAAGCAAATGGCATGTTGACCTTCATAACAAGAGGAGTTGAGTATAGGAGCAAAGAGGTCCTTCTGCAGTTGTATATGGCCCTAGTTAGACCACATCTGGAGTATTGTGTGCAGTTTAGGTCCCATAATTTGAGGAAGGACATAATTGCTATTGAGGGAGTGCAATGTAGGTTTACAAGGTTAATTCCAGCGATGGCGGGACTGTCATATGCTGAGAGAATGGAATGGCTGGGCTTGTATACTCTGGAGTTTAGAAGGATGAGAGGAATATCATTGAAACATAAGATTATTAAGGGTTTGGACACGCTAGTGGCAGGAAACATGTTCCCGATGTTGGGAGAGTCCAGAACCAGGGGGCACTGTTTAAGAATAAGGGGTAAGCCATTTAGAACTGAGATGAGGAAACTTTTTCACACAGAAAGTTGTGAGTCTGAGGAATTCTCTACCTTGGAGGGCGGTGGAGGCCGGCTCTCTGGATACTTTTACGAGAGAGCTAAATAGGGCTCTTAAAAATAGCGCAGTCAGGGGATATGGGGAGAAGGCAGGAATGGGGTACTGATTGGGGATGATCAGCCATGATCACATTGAATGACGGTGCTGGCTCGAAGGGCCGAATGGCCTACTCCTGCACCTTTTGTTTATTGTCTATTGTCTATTGTCACCTTTTATGTGAAAAAGCTATCCCTCAGGTTCTTATTAAATCGTTCTCCCCTCACCTTAAACCCATATCCTCTGGTTCTCAAATCCGACAGAGTATTGGATGGATGAGTCTCCCAGTCTCCTTGATGCTTCTATTCATTTTATTTTGAAGTTGGGTGAATTTTATTATCCTGGTTGCCAGACTTTAGATTGATGGTTGGCTCTTTCAGGAAATAAAACAAGACCTGGGAGATAATTCAGTATCAGTGTTCAATATTGGCCCATGAATTCTCACTGTAAGGGAGGGGACTATAACAGCTCATGATAACTTGTCCTGTTTCGAATGATCAGTCTCCAGTGGGCAGTACATTGACACTGTTTTACACTTTACTGCCGACTTTGGAGATTTAGATTTTAGAGAGATACAGCATGGGTACAGGTTCTTTGGCCCAACCGAGTCCGCATCAACCAGCGAACACCCTGTACACTAACACTATCCTTCATATTAGGGACAATTTACTCAAAATGCTGGAATAGCTCAGCAGGACAGACAGCATCTCTGGAGAGAAGGAATAGGTGATGTTTTTGCTCGAGACCCTTCTTCAGATTGATATCAGGGGAGTGGGCGGGACAGAGATAGAATGTAGTCGGAGACTGTCCCTTTACCTCCCCCCTCTACTCCATCCAAGGACTCTGACAGTCTTTCCAGGTGAGGCAGAGGTCCGCTTGCACCTCCTCTAACCTCATCTACTGTATCTGCTGTTCCATGTGTCAATTGCTGTACATCAGCGAGACCAAGCGCAGGCTCAGCGATCCTTTCGCTGAACATCTCCGCTCAGTCCGCCTTAACCTACCTGATCTCCCAGTTGCTCAGCAATTTAACTCCCCTTCCCATTCCCAATCTGACCTTTCTGTCCTGAGCCTCCTCCATTGGCAGAGTGAGGCCCAACGCAAACAGCAACTCATGTTTCGCTTGACTGTTCACCCCAGCGGTATGAACATTGACTTATCTAACTTCAAATAGCCCTTGCTTACCCTCTCTCTCCATCCCTTCCCCCCCTTCCCAGTTCTCCCACCAGTCTTACATTCTATCTCTGTCCTGCCCACTTCCCTGACATCAGTTTGAAGAAGGGTCTCGATCCTTCGATTTTAACCAGCATCTGCAGTTCTTTCCCACACAGGGACAATTTACAATTTTACCGAACGCAATTAACCTACAAACCTGTACGTCGTTGGAGTGTGGAAGGAAACCGGAGCACTGGTGAAACCCTACGTGGTCACAGGAAGAATGTAGAACTGTGTACAGATAGCACCCATAGTCAGCATCGAACTGGGGCGTAAAGCAACAACTACATCGTTGCGCCACTGTGCCACCCATTGTCCCACTGAGATGGTAGAGCTGCTGCCTCACACACCAGGGTTTCTCATCCAGAGTTCAATCTCTATGATGGTGCTGGATGTGTAGAGTTTGGATGTTCTCCTTGTGACAGTGTAGAGTTAGTGTAAATGGATGCTTGATAGTCAGTGCAAAGTCAATAGGGAACAGTTGACTATGACTCTACTCACTGCTGCTCTCTATTACTCATCCCACGGGAGACCCGCAGGACACTGTGGATATTTCATGCTGTTCTCTGTTCCAGTACCTGATTGTGGATATTTTGTTTTTAATTGTTGTCGAGATGTAGCTAAGCAGGCATGGATATGTACCTTGATGCCCCACCCATTCCCCCACTGAGGATTTTTATAGATATGCATTGGAACTCCTCCTTACTAAACCAAATTGCGAAATTGCAGGAAAATGTAGATGGGTAGTGAGTCTCCAGGTTTTGCATCAAGTGATGGTGGATCGGCTGCCTTTGACGCAACCCTGCTTGGTTTTTCTCTGCATCAGATGTTGACCAGAGTGGTGTTGAATCAGAATGCCAGATCTCCATGTAAATGCAGGGTCTTTGTGAGATGGTGTCTGTGGCATTGTGCGCAGTGCAGCCTGCTGCCTGGAACAAGGATATACTTGCTGTACAGAGCATGCAGCGAGTGCTGACCAGAATGGTTTCAGTGTCGATAGGATTGTCGGTAGAGATTGACGGAACTTGGTTTAGTTTTGTTTTGAGATAGAGCTGGGAAACAGGCCCTTTGGCCCATTGGGTCCGCGCCGACCAGCGATCCCTGCATATTAACACTATCCTACACATACCAGCAATCCATGCATATTAACACTATCTTACACATACCAGCGATCCCTGCATATTAACACTATCCTACACATACCAGCAATCCCTGCATATTAACACTATCCTACACATACCAGCGATCCCTGCATATTAACACTATCCTACACATACCAGTGATAAATTTTACATTTACCAAGCCAATTAACTTAAAAATCTGCATGTTTTTGGAGTGTGGGAGGAAACTGAAGATCTCGGAGAAAATCTACGTAGTCACAGGGAGAACTTACAAACTCTGTACAGACAGCACCCGTAGTCGGGATCAATCCTGGGTCACCGGCGCTGCAAGTGCTGTAAGGCAGCAACTCTACCGCTGTGCCACCGTGCTGCCCTATTCTCTGTTGTCTCTGTGGTCGCTATAGACTACTCTGTTGTCTGATGCTCAGAATGGTGAGAGGGAACTCTGTGAAAGTTACAAAGTTCTTGACAGGGCGGATTAAGTTAGAACAAGGGATCACAGTTTTTGAATAAGATTGGCCATAACTTCCTGTAAGGGGCAACACATTGATATTGATAAAGAAGGCATATGGTATGCTTACCAGTCGGACCAGACTTATCCAGTCTAGAGAAGGGTCTCGACCCGGAACGTCACCCATTCCTTCACCCATGCTAACCCGTTGTTACTCCAGCTTTTGGTGTCTATCTTCTTGTATGGTATGCTTGCCTTGATAAGTCAGGGCATTGAGTATAAGAGTCAGGAGGTCATCAATCACCTTTATCGGATATTAGTTAGACAGCTTTTAGAGAATTGCATGCTGTTCTGGTTGTCCTGTTACTGGAATGATGTCTGGATTAAGCAGCATTCCCTAAAGGGATAGGTTGGATAGACTTGATTTGTTTTCTCTGGTGTGTGAAGGGAGACCTAGTAGAAGCATATAAAATTATGAGAGACACAGATAGGGCAGACAGCCAGAACCTTTTTTCCAGGATGGAAATATTGAATACTGGAGTGCAGAGCTTTAAGATGAGAGGAACAAAGGTTTAAAGGGGATGTGCTGTGCATGGGTTTTTATAGAGGGTGGTGAGTGCCTGGAATGTGCTACTGGGTGCGATGATTGAGGCAGCTACAAAAGTGGCATTTAAGAGACTTTTGGATAGGCACATGGATATGCAGAGAATGGATTATGTGCAGACAGATAAGAGTTGGTCTTGGCATCATGTTTGGCACAAACATTGTGGGTCGAAGAATCTGTTCCTGTAAAGTACTGTTCTATGTTTTATGTTTTGGATCATATGCAGGCAGATGTACAGTTTAAACTGGCATTGTGGGCATCACAGGCATAATGGGCCAAAGGGCATTTTCCTGTCTTTTCCTGTTGTATGTTCTATGGGTGTTGGGGGTATGGAGGTGGAAGTTGAGGCAGGTACTATCGCAAAGTTCAAGAAACATTTAGACAGGTACATGGACAGGATTGGGTTATAGGGATATGGGGCAAACGGAGACAGGTGGGGCTCATGCAGATGGGACATGGTCAATGTCGGCAAGTTGGGCCACTGGGCCTGTTTCCACTCTGTGTGACTCTATCACTGTCAGAAGGTAGAAAAGGCTGAGAGAAGGATGGAGTGTGGCTGTGCTGGGAATGTAATCTCTGCCAATGCTATTTGCTCCATTGCTCACCTGGCTCTTGTCCTTGGCTCCACAGGCTGTTTGCGGCTAAGTGCAGCGGCTGCGTGGAGACCATTGCCCCCACCGAGTTCGTCATGCGGGCCCAGAAGAGCGTTTACCACCTGCACTGCTTCTGCTGCTGTGTGTGCGAGAGGCAGCTACGTAAGGGCGACGAGTTTGTGCTGAAGGAGGGCCAGCTGCTCTGCAAGAGCGACTACGAGAAGGAACGGGAGCTGCTGAGCTTGGTCAGTCCGGCTGCCTCAGACTCAGGTAACCCACACCCGGACTGTCCGCTCACCCCTCTGCCACCCAACCTGTGGCTGGGGGTGGTCTTTACACTTTACTTTAGAGATACAGCACGGAATCAGGCCCTTCGGCCCATCGAGTCCACACTGACCGGCGATTCCCATACACCAGCACTATCCTGAAGACTAGGGACAATTTACAACTTTTACCAAAGCCAATTAACCTACAAGCCCTGTAGGTCTCTGGAGTGTGGGAGGAAACCTGAGCACCCGGGGAAATTCACGTAGTCACAAGTAGAACATACAAACTCTGTACAGACACCACCCATAATCAGGATTAAGCCCAAGCCTCTAACGCTGTAAGGCAGCAACTCTATCGCTGCACCACTGTGCCACTGTGACCTTAAGTCACCACATTTTGGTTGGACTCGTGTAGCTGGGTCATGTTGGCCCATGTGGGCAAGTTGGATCGAAGGGCCTGTTTCCACACTGTGTCACTATATGTCTCTCTCCACAGATGCTGCCTGACCTGTTTTCAGCATTCTCCGTTTTCATTCCAAAAGTTAAGGGCAAAGGTTCAGTGCATCGAGTTCATACCAGCACCCAGCGGAGTAATCTCATCAACCCCATTGCCCCTTATACCCCTGTAATTTATTATCTGTTCTGTGCCAGTACAATGTCTGATTCTAGTGCCAGGACTATTTACAGTGGGCTATTTAACCAACCCACATTTATTTACTCATTAATCTATTTATTTATTCATGTATTTATCATTTTTTTCTGTCTGTCTGTCTGTCTGTTCCTTTCTCTCTTCCTTCCTCTCTCTCTTTCTCTAATTCTCTCTCTGAAAGTTTGCAGACACTAACAGAAGGCAGGCACTGGTCATTTTCCGGTGACTTTGAAAGGCACACGCAGGGATCTGCTGCTTCCATCACTGGCATGGCCGCACAATCCGCCTGCAAATTGCCCTCTACATTTTTATTACTGGGACACATACATCAGGTTGACACTGGGCCGCCTCACCCTTTGAAGAAAGACTTGCTCTATTCATGGTACTGTTGCATAACACGGAGGAGACATAATTATTGGCAGGAATAAACATGAAGATAGGCAGTGGTTGAAAATAAATCTTTAAAAAAATATTTTGTGCTGACTTGGTTGTAATTGATTTGGGAGGAATATTGTTTCACAAAGATGTGGAATTCCTGCAGATCCTGCAGAACCTGCCCTATGCCTATGGCAGTGTTTAGTTCAGTTTAGAGATACAGCGCAGAAACAGGCCCTTTAGCCCACCGAGTTTCTGCCGACAAGCAATCCCCGTACACTAGCACTCTCCTACACACTAGGGACAATTTACAATTTACAGTAGTCAAATTAACCTACAACCCCATATTTCTTAGAATTGTGGGAGGAAACCGAAGCTCCCAGAGAAAATCCAGGCAGCTATAGGGAGGACATAAAAACTTGCTACAGACAGCACCCGTAGTCAGGATTGAACCTGGGTCTCCGGTGCTGTGAGGCAGCAACTCTACCGCTTCACCACCGTGCTGCCCCCATGTGGTGCTGTGAGTCACTGCAGTGGTTGGTTTCATTGGACCTTGTTATCAATCCAATGACATCCTTCACCCTCCATTAAGTAAATCTCATCAAAAACCTGCTCATTGTCTCCGAACATACTGCACGTCCTGATAACCCATGGCCTTGGATTCCCAAACACAACTTAATATAAACCGTCTCATTCCTCATTCAGATCCTCAAACCCTAAGCTAGCCAGCATCACCTTCAGCCTCACCACTGAAGGAGAACAGAGGTCCTCTCAATCTGGCCTCTGACACGTCCCTGCTGTTGATGAACAGCTGTGGCTTCAACTTCCTTTGGGACGTCCTGTTATTTATTAAAGCTGCTCTTTGACAAAGCCTTTGGCCACCATCTAGGTATTTGTACCTGTTTCTGCGTGACAATAAGCAAGTTCGGTATTCCAACTGCGCATGCCCTGGTCATAGGTCACTTGATACAAACATTCTTGGCAACTGTGCTGCTGCGTGTACAGACCTGCGTTTCATCCGTAGCCATGATCGAACCCGGGTCTCCGGCGCTGCAAGCACTGTTGATTTGCTACTGGACCATCCCCGTCCCCTCTCGAGTGTCCCTTCCTGTCCGGGGGTGGCCGGAGATGTCCGGGGTGACCGTAGATTGATGGGACACCGGCCCAGGCTCCCAGCCAGCATGGAGACAAAGTGCTAACTCCACTGCTCCGATTAGGGCTGTCGATTAACCCGGCGGGACAGGCAGAGTTGAGCTGGAGTTAGCGCTTCTTCTCCGCGCTGGCTGTAAGCCTGGGCCGGTGTCCCGTCAATCCAGGGTCACCCCAGACATCTCCAGCCATCCCTGGACAGGGATGGGACACTCGGGAGGGGATGGGGATGGTCCAGTAACAATTCAACAGCACTTGCAGCGCCGGAGACCCAGGTTCGATCCTGACTACGGATGAAACGGAGGTCTGTATCCATGCAGCATAGCTCCCGAGAATGTTTGTATTGAGTGACCTTTGACAAATCCCATGATTCCTTGCGTTTTTCAGAATACCAAACTCGCTTATATCATGCTTTGCGGTGAAGGGTGGCACAGTGGCACAGCTGGTAGGGCAACTGCTCACTATGCCAGAGACCCGGGTTCGATCCTGACCTTGGATGCTGGAAATGTGTAGGGAGTGAATGAGAAAGTGGGGTAACATTGAACTAGTATAAGTGGGTGATAAATGCTTGGCATCGGCTCGGTGGGCAAAAGGGCCTGTTTATGTGCTATATCTCCAAGATAAACTAAGGCCCCAGAAGAGTTTGAAGGACTCTCCAAGCTCTAGCAGGAAAATAAGATATCTCTTGTCATATTCTTTATGAAAGGCTCAAATTTCCACAGTTGATGAGACCCACAGATACCAGTCCTACACCTGACTGACACTGATCAATGCACTGTGGCCATGGGGTAGGGGTGTTGAGGCAAGGTTGTGTATGTGTGCATGTGTGTGCGTGTGTATGTGTGCATGTGTGTGTGTGTGCATGTGTATGCATGTGTGTGTGTGTGTGTGTGTGTGTGTGTGCGTGTGTATGTGCAGTGTGTGTGTGTGAGTGTGTGTGCAGTGCATGTGTGTGCGTGTGCGTGTGGTAGAATCTGGAAGGAGTCGATGGGAATGAGGGGAGAAGAAAATGGGAATAGCGTAAAGAGGTGCTTGCTGCCTGGCACGGATTTAACGGGCCGAAGGGCATGTTTCAGTGCTGCATGACTCCACGAGCCACCTGTTGTGTGTGTCACCAGGAGCACAGCTTGAATGAGGATTGCTGCTGGCTTATTGTGTGTGCAGCGCAGAGGGACGGGCATACTGAAAGGGCACGCTGAGAACGAGAGGATCTTGCACAAGAGGATCTGTCGACTCAGCGAGCTGCTCCGACAGCCCCTCGCACCCTTCACTGCTAAAAGCCAAGTGAAGAGCCACACATTTCTTTTAATTCTTTCCTCCCATCTTTTCTGATTCAAACTAAGCAGAATATCAAAGAGGGTTTAATAGTGCGAGAGAGTGCACCTCAAAGCCACTTTTTATGAGAATGTAAGAGATGAGAGGTAGCTCTCTTGAGACCCATATGCCACCTCTAATCCCGCAGTCTAAGATTTAATCATTGCTTTCACCCAGTATGAAGAGACAATCCTGGGTAAACAAAGAACGACCAGGAGGAGTACAATTTCCAATTAAAGATCACTAATGCTCCCTCTCCTTCTTAGTGATGTCTGTGAACCAAGGTCTTTATTAATTTTGGAGAGCGGGGTCGAGAGTTAGTCAATGGCGTCTTGTGCTGGTTTCCCTTTTTTACGAAGGATTGACTAACCTCAGCGAGTGCTTCAGCGGACCCTAGAATGAGGGCCTTCCAAAGACAACTTAATTAATGTTTGCGTTCTTTTGCATCAATAGAATAAATGCTATACCCACAGCTGGTCCCCTGTTTAGACCAATACAAGGGCCTGTCTCACACACACACACACACACACACACACACACAAACACACACTTGAGGAATAACCACAAGTCTGTTTACCTGCTTTGTAACCCACTCCTCTGCACTTCCCCCACCATCCATCCCTACACTGACCATGAATCCTCGGCCGTGGATTAGATTCAGGGGCAGAATGAATAATGTTTGAGGTTGAAGGAGGGGCTGAATCAATTTAGAGCTGGCATGAAGTGTTGTTATTTTTTGTTGCTTAGGGCTGCTTTCTGAGGCAGGTGACTGAGGCCTGGTTTAGAGGGAGACAGGTGGGATTTGTGTAGATGCGACATGCTGGTGGGTGTGGGCAAGTTGGGCCGAAGGGCCTGCTTCCTAGCTGTGTGACTGTGACTCCGTGTCTGCTACCAGACGTGACGTGTCAACACACATCCCCACCCCTGCAATCTGCCGCTGAGCAGGCACCATCACACCAACTCTGTTGGCCATTACTTGGGGACTGAGGGTCTAGTAGATCAAACAGCAAAGTGGTGGAGGAACTCGGAAAGCCAGGCAGCATCTGTGGAAGGAAATAATCAGAGTAAGTTTCAGGTTGGGATCTTCCTTCAGTTCGAGTGGATTTTATTTTGGTCGCTGGAAGAGGGAAGGAGGTGTGTTGGCGATGGATAGAAATAAAACCCACGAGCCGGAAAACTGCAGCTAACGTCAGAGAATAGAAACAAAGAACAGCAGATGCTGGTTTATACCAAAGATGGACACAGAGTGCTGGAGTAACTCAAAGGGTCAGGCAGCATCTCTAGAGGAAAAGGATAGGTGACATTTTGGTTTGGGACCCTACAGGGTTCTGACAAAGGGCCTGACCTGAAACGTCGCCCATCCTTCTTCTCCTGAGATGTTGCCTGACCCGCTGAGTTACTCCAGCACTTTGTGTCGATCTTCAGGAAGAGTCAGCGCCCGGGGTAAGTCGGTTAGTGAAATGTAGTTGGCAGCAGACCCAGTTCCATTGCCAGGAATATGATATATGAAGGGTTTTATTTTCCCAGCCCTGCTTTGATTCCAGCATGTTTTGTCGAGGCTGCCTTTTATCTGGGGACCTGAGCTGTCAGGGTGTGAGGTGATTAATGACAGGGCGGGGACTGTACATCTACAGTCCACGCAGGCTTGGAGGAGTCAAACCGTTCCAACTGGTTCTCCAAAGCGATTCACCCTTCGCTTTGCAGACAGCGCTGCTCAAAATTAAATAGTTATCCGCAGTTTTCAAATCAGCCTTTGAATATACAACCGCGCGCTCTTCAAAGAATCAACGCACTTAAAGCTCTTTGAGTTCCAGGGGGCAGCCCGGCTCACCGTTTGATTTATGATGTGCCACAACTTCTCACATGTTCTCCTTCCTCTCCTGAAGGCACGCATTCTCGCTGGGAGACAGATTCACCAGCTTCTAATTTGACAATCAAAGCAGTGGTGCATCTTGTACAGCACCTTTAATGTAGAACAACACCTTGAGGCACTTTGCAGATGGGGAAGCAGAAAGAAATTAGACACTGTACGAAAGTGGACGATATCAGTGAGTGAGAGACACTCCGAGCCACTCCCACACAGCTGGAACTGCTTGTTTGGAGCAGACTATAGAAAAGAAGAAAAGTGCATTTAGGTAGCAACCTTCGCAGCTTCAGAATCCCATAAGTGCCAGGGGAAAAAATAATCAGATAATCCACAGAAAATGGAGGCACGAGGAACTGCAGGTGCTGGTTTACAAAAAAAAGACACAAAGTGCTGGAGTAACTCAGCGGGTCAGGCAGCATCTCTGGCGAACATGGATAGGTGATATTTTGAGTCAGGACCCTTCTTCAAATTGAGAAGGTCCGAGAGGGCGGTGAATCTGTGGAATTCATTGCCACAGGCTGCGGAGGCCAATGGATTTTTTTAAGGCAGAGATAGATAGATTCTTGATTAGTGCAGGTATCAAGGGTTATTGGGAGAAGGCAGGAGAATGGGATTGGGAGGGAGTGATAGATCAGCCATGATTGAAAGGCGGAGTGGACTTGATGGGCCGAATGGCCTAATTCTGCTCCTTTACCAATGAACATGAACTTATGACCAGAACGTCCCATTTCAATTTTATTTGAGACTTTGGACCTACAACGCAGAAACAGGCCCCCAGTCCCCCAAAGCTGCAATGAATAGTGATCACCCCATACACTAACATTATCCTACACACCAGGGACAATTAACATTTTTTTTGCCGGTCAATTAACCTACAAACCTGTATGTCTTTGGAGTGTGGGAGGAAACTGGTGCACCTGAAGAAAACCCACGCAGTCACAGGGAGAACGTGTAAACTCCATACAGACAGCACCCGTAGTCAGATCTCTGGCGCAGTAAGGCAGCAACTCTACCGCTGCACCACCGCGCCGCCCATTTGAAAGATGCGTGTTGAACAGGAGCTTAGGTGGGAAAAAAATCCAAACTTTATTTCAAAATGCCATCTAAAAATCAGAGAATGAAATTATAATGGGGTCTGATGGTGCCGTAACCCCTCAATGTTACTTTACGAATGTCAGCACAAAGAAAGCTGTAGGAAAGTTAATGGAATAGTTTGGGACTTTCTGAGCTTCACATGGGTTGGGCACATAACATTGGGAAAGGTTGTATGGAGGATACTTTTTATAAAATACAATCAGGCTATTTTTCTGCAACATTCTTCTCCTGAACCAACGAGGGAAACAATTATTTTGACCTTGTGTAGCAAGACACAAATAATTAGTAATTGGATAGTAAGGGATCTCATATGTTTGAATTCTGTCCACAGTTTGAGAGAGACACAATTCAGTTTGTAACTAATGGCTTGAAAATTGATAATGCCATTTATATATGTACGAGGGGCCAATTGCATGAGAAAGATTGGAACATTTGTCCATGGACAGACAGTACGAAAATGCAACAAGATGTTGCAACTCGAGATTTAAAAACATCTAATAAATATGATTGATCTGTGGGGAATAAAGGATTGTGAGGAGAGTGTCAGAATTACTTTTAATGACACACAAACCCCACACGGTCTCACCTCCATCTCCCTGTTAAATGCAGGTCTCAGCTAGATTTCATGTCCACTTCCACCCTGCTGCCTCCTGCTACTGAACAGGGTCCACAGGAGCCCACCTCAATATAAACTATACTAGTTTAGTTTAGTTTAGAGATATAGCATGGAAACGAGCCCTTCGGCCCACCAGGTCTGCGCTGACCTGCGATCCCCGCACACTAACACTATCCCACACACACTAGGGAGAATTTACAATTATAACAAGCCAATCAATCTACAAACCTGTATGTCTTTGGAGTGTGGGAGGAAACCGGAGACCCTGGAGAAAAGCCACGCAGGTCATGGGGAGTACGTACAAACTCGATACAGACAGCGCTCGTAGTTAGGATCGAACCCGGGTCTCTAGTGCTGTAAGGCAGCAGCTCGAGCACTGCGCCACTGTGCTAGTTGCTGAGTGAGAGAGGTACTCTGAACGGTGGGGGAGGTTGGATCTCAGCCACTAGCATTATTTCTCTTTGTGATGTTCAGCTGTGTGAAGGTCGGTTCCGGTGGAAAATTACAAGGTTGCCATTTCATTTAATTATAAGGCCAGGAACTTCATCTTGTTATTTCAGTTGATAGGAAAGGGAGAAGAATAGTTGACTGCAGGCTCTTTGGCTGTTTGGCTGACTGCAACGTTTTGGAGATAACCATATAACCATATAACCATATAACAATTACAGCACGGAAACAGGCCATCTCGGCCCTACAAGTCCGTGCCGAACAATTATTTTCCCTTAGTCCCACCTGCCTGCACTCATACCATAACCCTCCATTCCCTTCTCATCCGTATGCCTATCCAATTTATTTTTAAATGATACCAACGAACCTGCCTCCACCACTTCCACTGAAAGCTCATTCCACACCGCTACCACTCTCTGAGTAAAGAAGTTCCCCCTCATGTTACCCCTAAACTTCTGTCCCTTAATTCTGAAGTCATGTCCACTTGTTTGAATCTTCCCTATTCTCAAAGGGAAAAGCTTGGCCACATCAACTCTGTCTATCCCTCTCATCATTTTAAAGACCTCTATCATGTCCCCCCTTAACCTTCTGCACTCCAGAGAATAAAGACCTAACTTATTCAACCTTTCTCTGTAACTTAGTTGTTAAAACCCAGGCAACATTCTAGTAAATCTCCTCTGTACTCTCTCTATTTTGTTGACATCCTTCCTATAATTGGGCGACCAAAATTGTACACCATACTCCAGATTTGGTCTCACCAATGCCGTGTACAATTTTAACATTACATCCCAGCTTCTATACTCAATGTGTGAAGAGTTGGCTCTGTGGTCCAAGTTTGAGAGAGCTGGATTTGCTTGGAAGTACGTTGGGGTGCGACCAAGCTCCCACCATGTATCCAGTAGTGCTTACCTTGCAACCACCTTGTGCCCATTGATCACACAATGTACCCACTTTCTGGGGCCTCACCATCCTCAGCTGGTTAAAAGCCAACTGAATAATCCATCATTTTTGGTCTTAACAACCTTTCATCACATCTTAATTTAAAAAAATAATATGATTTAATAATGAAGTGGAATAAAACAGTTTGTAATGATTCCATGAGTTTTCACTCCCCTCGTGATAGGATCCTAGCGGTCACTCATAAGTTCATAAATTCTCGGAGTAGAATTAGGCCATTTGGCCCATCAAGTCTACTACGCCATTTAATCATGGTTGATCTATCTTTTCCTCTCAACCCCATATTCTCTTGCCTTCACCCCATAACCCCTGACACCCGAACTGATCAAGAAGGGTGGCATGTGGGGGGCCAACAACATGGGATTGGTGTTTGATGGATAATGCAGACTTGGTGGGCCAAAGATCCGGCTTTAGTGGTGTGTGACTCTAACTCAGGCAGTTCCACTGTGCATTGGGAATGAAACCAAAACCAAAACACATTTGGTCAATGTTGTTCAGTAATTAAATCTAATGATCTGGTTGCTAGCAGTCCAAAACTGGGACAGACCAGTGAGCCTGGGATGCGTGGGATTGAACGTATTGCTTTGGGAATAAGCTCGAGGGTGAGCCTACGCTCAGGAAGGAGATTGTTACTGTTACGTATCATGGACTATGGGAATTAATGGAGGTTGCCATACCAGCACAGTGACACTATACTGATCTATCACCTCCTCTCATCCCTCCACTGCAGCCAAAAGTGACGATGAGGAATGCGCTGACAAACTGGGGCAGCTACAGTGCAAAGGAGGCGAAGACTTCAAAGATCCCAAGAGGCCCAAAAGGCCCAGGACTATCCTCACCACGCAGCAGAGACGTGCTTTCAAGGCATCGTTCGAAGTGTCCTCCAAACCCTGCAGGAAGGTAGGAGAAGCTTGTGAAAGGTGGGAAGTCTCCTTGTCCCTCCCTGTACACCTCTCCTAAATCTGCTGACGGGTTGTTGCAAGCAGCACTGGATGTCCCAGTGTCCAACCTGACTGGTTGTGGGTGGGTAGAGCAGAGGGTAGAGTGTAGGTGGTAGGACGTCTACCTCCCTGCCATGCGAGGAAGTAGTATCTCATTGACGGGTCTGACCCATGGCTTCTAGTTGGAAGCATTCATTGAACCACATTCTTCCTTCAGACCAATGGTTCCTCTGTAGCCTGGGTCCTGAGGGGCAGTGCTGTGCCATAGGGAGAGGTAGGGCAGGCATCATGCTCTCTCCTTGTCATCTTGTGCGGAAGGAGGCCTCAGTCTGTCCAGCAAAGGTTTTCCCAGAACAATTTTCATTGTTTATCCAAAGCTCAGTTCTGCAGCATATGCCAGGCATGCAGATGAACCCAGTATTGGCCCTTGGGTCTACCCTCTGTATAATTCCAGAATTACTATGGGAGCTCCCTCAATACTGCCGATATCGCCGTGGGAGGTCCCTCAATACTGACGATATCACCCTGGGAGCTCCCTCAACAATGCCTTGATATCATCCGGGACCTCCCTCAATATAATCCTGATATCATACTGGGAGCTTCCTCAATGCTGCCTTGATATCAGTTAGTGAGTGTGCTCAACACTGCCCAGATTTTGCTGGGGAACTCTCTCAGCACTACTCCAAGATTGACCTGAGACCTCCACTGCACTGGTGTTGACCTAGATACTCACTCACTAGTGCCCCAATGCCAGTCTGGGTACTCCCTCACTACTACCCCAATGCCAGTCTGTACCTGTACCTGTGGAGACGGAGTGTGAAGAGTGAGGAAGTCATTAATGAGGCTGGAGAGTGCAAAAATACTGAAATCCTGGGGTGGGGTAGTGAGTGCGATTGAAATTAGAAAGGAAAAGGGAGTACAAGAAAAGAATTACCTGCAGGTAAGATCGAAAAAAGCCTGATGTGCATGAAGTGAAAGGAGGTAATAAAGCAAAGAATTAGATTAAAAAGGTCATCAGGGTGTGGAGATGGATTGTGGTTGTAAATGAATACTTTCCAGAGAGGGACGTCAATATTAAAGAGTAACTCTGTCATATATTGGAACTGGGCATTGTGTTCAGTTCTGGGCACTGTGTTATAGGAAATATGTTGTCAAGCTGGAAAGGGCACAGAGAAGATTCACGAGGATGTTGTCAGTACTGGAGTGTCTGAGCTACACAGTGAGTTTGAGCAGGCTGGGATTCTATTCCTTGCAGAGCTGGAGGATGAAGGGGTGACTTGCCCCGAGAGCCAGGGGCATAAAGGACCACCATGAGACGTGAAGATGCATTGTACTTATTTCACACCCTCCAACCACCCTGCACATGCGCAGTGATCCTGAGCACACGTCTCTCCAGTTGTGAAAAAAAAGTGACACATTATGGCAGGTTTCACCGATGGCCAAGATTTCCAAGTCTTTGATCTTCTCAAAGGAACTTGCATTGTATCAATTTCCTACCCTAAGGAGGGTGTCACCTTGACTCGATTCAGAAGAATCCTGCTGTTCTTCCTGTTTTTACAGGATCAACTTTTAAAATGCAGTCATATCCTCAACACTTTCTTAATCTCTCGAACATCTTTCACTGGAATTGTGATTTATGTGACGCATCTAATCCTCTTCTATTTTAACAAGATATCTCGTCAATCATCAATCCGACGTCGCACTCCCAAATGTCAAATGTTTGAGTGGTTTTAGCACACAAACTCTATCATGTGAGCTAAAATGTTTCTCTCCATGCGCTGAGTCTTAATACCCCTTTCTAGCTTATGTGTGACTCTTCTATTCTCTTCTTACATTTTGACCAAACAAATTTCTGTTCTGAACCATATACACATTGGTAACTCCGCGAAGATTGTAGACAGTTACATTGAAGAATGATCTCGACCCGAAACGTCACCCACTCGTTCTCTCCAGAGATGCTGCCGGTTCCGCTGAGTTACTCCAGCATTTTGTGTCTACCTTCGATTTAAACCAGCATCTGCAGTTCTTTCCTACATATATTGCTCCCAGTTTAGTAACAAACAAAAGTTTGCTAATTAATGTGCCATTGAAGTAGGATGGTCTTGGTCTTGCATGGCCTTTGTTACCATCACAATGGGCATCGCCCACTCACTCTGAGCCACTTCCACCGATATCTCATGTTTGTTCATGAGTTCATAAGTTTTAGGAGCAGAATTATGCCATTCAGCCCTTTACGTCTACTGCACCCATTCAATCATGGCTGATCTACCTTTCCCTCTCAATGTCATTCTCCTGCCTTTTTCCAATAACTCCTGACACCCGTACTAATGAAGAAGAAGTTTGTTTCTCTCTTCTTCTGAGTTTTCAGTGCTAAGGTACTGTGTTGAGTTTACCTGAGCTCAGCTTGAGATTTGATTTATACCTAAATCAGTTCAATGGTTCAATGATTCTTTATTGTCACGTATGCACTACACAGTGAAAATATGTTTGCATTGCTCACGCATGCACGAGCCTCCATTTGCAACTGGGAGATTGTGTTGACCAAGGCAGACTGAGCATAGGCATTCAGCTAAACGATCACCCAGTCTGTACTTGGTCTCGCCGATATATAGGAGCCCACACGGAAATAGTAGATGAGGCTGGAGGAGGATATAGTGTCTGGGAATGAGAAGAAATGTCTCCACTCAAAGGGTGGTAAACCTGTGGAGCTCTCTGCCAAGGAAGACATGTGGATTGCAACTCACTGAATACTCACAGAAGAAGACAGATAGATTTCCAGAAGCTATCAACATGCGTGGAGAGTGAGAGCAGGATCGTGACCTTGCATTACAGATATAATTAAAATACAGGCATGATAATATTGAATGGAGGGCCAGGCTAGAAGGACCAAGTGTCCTGCTTGTTTTACTTTCCCTATGTTTAGTTTTAGTTTTTGTTCAGAGATTCAGTGCGGAAACACAGAGTCCGCGGAAACCAGCGATCACCCCGTACACCTGCACTATCCTGCACACTAGGGCCAATTTACAATTTTTACTGAAGCTAATTAACCTACAAACCCATACATGTTTGGAGTGTGGGATGAAACCGGAACACCCAGTGAAAACCCACGCTAAAAACGTGCAAACCCCGTACATACAGCACCCGTAGTCAGTATTGAATCCGGGCTTCTGTCGCAGCAACTCTAGCGCTGCCCCACTGTGCCCCCCCACCACCTGCTAGAAAGGAATTGTTGCAACCCAGAGGACAGTCAGTACCTTGACAAAACTCTGATGGTTTCCAGTCTTGAAGTAATGATCATTGTTCAGAATCGGTGTTAAAATCCATCGCCACTGGTATTCCAATGGCTGCACCCGAGGGTTAGATAGAGCT
Organism: Leucoraja erinaceus; assembly: GCF_028641065.1. Classification (NCBI taxonomy): domain Eukaryota; kingdom Metazoa; phylum Chordata; class Chondrichthyes; order Rajiformes; family Rajidae; genus Leucoraja; species Leucoraja erinaceus. The sequence continues at coordinate 40,112,259 of NC_073386.1, forward strand.
TTTCTCAGCTGCAGTTCCTGATGCTTGTTGGCTGGCAAGGAAACCCTGTTCCTCCTTTCCTCCTGTGGGGTCCTGTGTTTACATCCTTGTTGCCAATTTGTAATATATTGTTTAGCTCCTGTAGTAGAAGGGATATCATAAATCAATCAGAGACACGGAGTTGCTCTAAACCACATGCTTGATGTATGTGAACATTAAAAAACTGCACACTATGGAAAATAAAATAAAAACAGAAAACATTGGAAACACTGGGCCACAACTTGTCAATCTTTTATTTCCCTTTTTTTCCCCTCTTGGAATGGGGACATGCCCAGAATGACCTCCTGGGCATGTCCTCCTGTTTTGCATTTTGTGAGCTCCACATTCCTTCATCCCTGTTTTCACTTTCTAATTGGTCCCATCCACAAACTGTCCAGATAAACCTTGTACAGAACACAGAGACTACAACACAGGATCACTACTTCAGCCCACAATCCCTGCCAAACATGATGCCAAAGAAAGACAAAAAGTGCTGGAGTGACTCAGCGTCTCTGGAGAGATGGAATGGGTGACATTTTGGGTGGAGACCCTTCTTCAGGCAACATGATGCCAGGTTAAACTAAACTAATCTGCCCACACATGATCCTTATCCTTCCACTCACTGCATATTCACGAGCCTACCAAAAGCCTCATAAATGCCTCTATCATATTTGCCTCCACTAGCACACTTAAAACTGTGTCCCAGGCACCCACCACCCTCTGTATAAAAAACTTGCTCTGCGTATCTCTCAAATTCTGCCTCTCGCGTTTTAAAGCTATGACCTCTAGTCTTTGACATTTCCACTCTGAGGGAAAGATCCTGTCTGTCCACCCTATCTGTGCCTCTCATGATTTTACATATTCCCCTCGGTCAACTTAAAAGAGACCTCTCTCCCTTATCCCCACTCCCTGCCTCACTGCATCTTAGCCAGTTTTTTTTACTCTCCTTTTCAAGGTAGGACTTTGTAACATTAACTCTGTTTCTTTCTGCAGAGATGCAAACTGCTGAGAATTTCCAGCACTATCCATGTTTATTGTTGAACAATTATGTAAGGTATTCACATGCACTACAATGGCCAGACCTGAGGAAGATAGTGCAGGCCCCTCAAAGTGGCAAACGAGGAAGTTGTGGAACTATCCAAGCAGAATATAAGGTGCTGTTCCTCCAGTTTATGGCAATGGAGGAGGCACAGGACAGAAAGGTCGTTATGGGAATGGGAAAGAGAGTTAAAATGGTTAGCAACTGGGATACCCGGTAGGCTTTGGTGGACCGAGTGTAAATGTTCGGCATAACGGTTGCCAAAAGCTAAGCTTGGTCTTGCCGATGTACACCAGATGCAGTAGATAAGGTTAGAGGAGCTTCACATAAATCTCTGTCTGGCTAGGTATTTGCAGAAGTGACAGGGATATGCAAGGTGGGGTTACACATATAATGTGATGTGCATGGGTTTTAGTGAGATACTTAGCAAAGTTCTGCAGCACGCATCGATCTCATGGGCTACAAAAGGAAACAGCATTTAAGGTGTAAAACCTGATTCAGTGGCATGGATCAAGGGATGTGCTTGTTTGGGGACAGGAAGATTGTTTTCAGGTGGTAGCCACACAACCCAGTTCAGGCCCTGGGATCACCAGAGAAACAAGAAACCCGGAATCTTGAGCAAAACACAAAAGTGCTGTAGTGCTGGCATGGTGGCGCAGCGGTAGAGTTACCACCTTACAGCACCAGATGCCCGGGTTTGATCCTGACTACGGACGCAGTCTGTACGGAGTTTGTACATTCGATGGGTTTTTCCTCAGGTGCTCCAAAGACATACAGGTTTGTAGGTTAACTGGCATCTGCAGTTCCTTCTTGAACACAAGTTTGTAGGTTAACTGGCTTTGGTAAAAATTGTAAATTGACCCTAGTGTGTAGGATAGTGCTAGTGTACGGGGTGATCGCTGGTCGCCATGGACTCGGTGGGCCGAAGGGCCTGTTTTCGTACTGTATCTCTAAAACTAAAAACTAAACTAGAATTAAATTACAATTAAAACACAAGGTACTTGTGCTATAACTCCAGGATAAACGCTCAACTGAAAAACACAATCCCAAAGCCAAGTGTTAATAAACGATCTAACTAAATATATCAACTTACAATAATAACTCCGTATGCCAAACACAGCTACCTACATATTAACTACAGTGGCTTGCAAAAGTATTCATACCCCTTGAACATTTCCACATTTTGTCACGTTACAACCACAAACGTAAATGTATTTTATTGGGATTTTATGTGATAGACCAACACAAAGTGGCGCATAATTGTGAAGTGGAAGGAAAATGATACATGGCTGGAGAGAGACGAGGTACTTAACAGAAGAAAATGCTGGAAATGCTCAACAGGTTAGGCACCGCCATGGGAGAGAGAAACAGAATTAACATTTTGGGGCTGGAAACCGTGGGTGGCACAGAGGCAATAGTATTTACAATAGAAAATTAACTCTAAATGTGGGGCAGCACAGTGCCACAGCGGTAGAGTTGCCTCCTTACTGCACCAGAGACCTAATCCTGACAACAGATGCTGTTTCACAGCTCCACTGAACTAGGTTCAATCCTGACCTCAGGTGCTATCCGTGTGGAGTTTGCATGTTCTTCATGTCACCACGTGGGATCTTCACAGAGCTCCGTTTGGTGGAATCCGGAGGGAGTTATATAGAGTCACAGTGAGATACAGCAGAGATACAGGCTCTTCAGCCCGCTAATCACCCATTTGCATTAATCCTGCATTAATCTCACATTCTCATCAGCCCCCTCCCCCCCCCCACCCTCACCTCCCCAGATTCTACCACACAAGGCAATAAATGTCACCAATTAACCCGCTTCTTTGGGATGTCGAAAGAAACCAGAGCACTTGGGAGAAACCGTCACAGTCACAGGGCGAACGTGCAAACTCCACAAAGAAATCACGATTGGAGCGGGGTTAATGCTTCCTCTGTTACCCTCCTCCTCCAACCCTTTCTTCCCCTCCATCAATGAGTTGCCCCCGGCAACCAAACATCTGGCATTCACCCCACTGTTTCCCAGGTAACCCTCACAACTGGAGGACACCTCACCGTTTCCAAGGCAACCAGGCAGCTGCCTTCTCTCCATACCCCCTGATCCCCTTAGCCACAAGGGCCACATCTAACTCCCTCTTAAATATAGCTAATGAACTGGCCTCAACTACCCTCTGTGACAGAGAGTTCCAGAGATTCACCACTCTCTGTGTGAAAAAAGTTCTTCTCATCTCGAGTTTTAAAGGATTTCCCCCTTATCCTTAAGCTGTGACCCCTTGTCCTGGACTCCCCCAACATCGGGAGCAATCTTCCTGCATCTAGCCTGTCCAACCCCTTAAGAATTTTGTAAGTTTCTATAAGATCCCCTCTCAATCTTCTAAATTCTAGAGAGTATAAACCAAGTCTATAAAGTCTTTCTTCATAAGACAGTCCTGACAGCCCATCCAATCGTGCTGTTGCTTGAAATTTTTGAAAGAATGGGCAGGAATCAGTCTGGTGAACCGTCTCTGCACTCCCTCTATGGCAATAATGTCCTTCCTCAGATTTGGAGACCAAAACTGTACGCAATACTCCAGGTGTGGTCTCACCTGTACAACTGCAGTAGAACATCCCTGCTCCTATACTCAAATCCTTTTGCAATGAAAGCTAACATACCATTCGCTTTCTTTACTGCCTGCTGCACCTGCATGCCTACCTTCAATGACTGGTGTACCATGACACCCAGGTCTCGCTGCATCTCCCCCTTTCCCAATCGGCCACCAAAACAACTAATCCTGTAGATGCAAGAATATCATTGGGGTTATCAAATGTGCACCTCCCTTCACTGGTGTTTCGTTGAGTTAGGTCCATGACATCTCGGGAAGGCACAACAGGTGGTTCTAGCATCCCAGATGTTAGTAGCGTGTAGTTTTCAAGAACCTGATGGTTGCTGAGAGGAAGCTGTTCTTCATGGGTCTTCACGGTCCTGTACCTTCGTCCCGATGGTAGTAGTAAGATGAGAACATAGCCAGGGTGGTATAGGTCTTAGATGAAATTAGCTGTTTTTGAGGCAGCACCTCCAGTAGATCCCTTCGATGATGGATTGTCAGTACCTGTGATGGACCAAGACTCTGTAGTCTCCTGTGTCCCTGGGCATTCGAGTTACCAAACCAGACTATGATGCAAAAGTCAGTATGCTCTATCCCACACCTGTGGAAGTTTGATACAACTTGACCCACTGAGTTACTCCAGTACTTCACATCACTGGAGAACATGGATAGGTGACGTTTCAGGTTGGGACCCCTTCTTGATGTTTTGGGTTGGGACCCGTCTTCAGACTAATTCGTCACCTATCCATGTTTTCCAGGGATGCTGCCTGACTGCTGATCTACTCCAGCACTTTGTGTCTTTTTTTTTAATAAACCAGCATCTGCAGTTCCTTGTTTCTATGTTATATAATTGGCTCCTGCTTTCCTTCCAAGGTCAGGGAGACGCTGGCAGCAGAGACAGGCTTGAGTGTCCGAGTCGTACAAGTGTGGTTCCAAAATCAACGAGCAAAGGTAAGATGCCCATCTGGGGTCATCGAGCTCACTTGATTGATGCATTATCAGTCTTTTGATGCATTATTTATGCATTATTTAGTAGTTGTAAAAATGTTGGAGATGGCTGCAAGGTGTTAAGGTGGACAGGTTGACCAGCTCGGGATGTGCCCAGCCTGATAGAGAGGGCACGCTGTGGGTTAGGTAATCCTGGTGCTACCCCCACTGCTCTCAACAGTTCAATTGTACTTTAATTTCACATGTAGACTTTATGGAGAGTTACAGCACGGAATCAGGCCCTTCGGCCCACTGAGTCCACGGTGACCATACTGTGAGGCCCCACTATGAGAGGGGAGTAAGCACACACTGGGCGCGGGGAGTGTGTGGACCCACTCTGTGTGTGTGTGTGTGTGTGTGTGTGTGTGTGTGTGTGTGTGTGTGTGTGTGTGTGTGTGTGTGTGTGTGTGTGTGTGTGTGTGTGTGTGTGTGTGTTAGTGTGTGTGTGTGTGTGTGTGTGTTAGTGTGTGTTAGTGTGTGTGTGTTGTGTGTGTGTGTGTGTGTGTGTGTGTGTGTGTGAGTGTGTGTGTGTGTGTGTGTGTGTGTGTGTGTTAGTGTATGTGTGTGTGTGTGTGTTAGTGTGTGTGTGTATGCGCGTGTGTGTGCGCGTGTGTGTGTGTGTGTGTGTGTGGGGGGGGGGGGGGGGGGGGGTGTGGGGTCGCACTGGGTGTGGGGGGGAGTGTGACCCACACTGGGTGTGAGGAGGGGAGTGAGTTGATGTTTGGCCGTGATGATAACTCTATTCCTCACTGTCCCGTGCAGATGAAGAAGCTGGCTCGGCGACAGCAGCAACAACAACAGGACCAGCAGAACACACAGCGACTGAACACAGGTCAGAGGTGGCTCCCAATACCCCCCTCACCCCCTCCCCAGGGTCACTGCCTGTGAAGAGGAGTTGAAGGAGAAGTTGCTGAGAGTGAGAACCAGCTCTGGGTGGAGGAGAGTGTTAGTAGAGGGAAATTGGCCAGTTCTGTGGTCGAGGAAAAGATGGAGGGCTTTAAGGCCTTGCTGGTGGGGGATGGAGGTGTAGAGTGACTGAACATCCACAGTAAAGATGAGGGAGTGGGGGCCCTGAATGGAGGTCATTAAAGAGACGAAAGGCGTGTGAGGTATCTTGTACGAGATTGTACCAAGAGGGATAGGATGGAGTCGAGGTACGTGGAAATCATTTCAGTGGGTCAGGAGCAGGTAGAAACTATGGGTCTGTCAGGGTGGTTGTGGTTATGGATGATGAGAGGCTGGGGAACGATAAGGTTGGAGGCTGTGGCGGGCAGACAGTTGGAAGTGATGAAATCAGAAATAGTCTGCAAAATGTTGGCCTGGTGCTCACCCATGGGGTCATGGTTCAAGGGTAAGTAGGAGGAGGTGTCTGGGAGCTGGTAGAGGTCAGCTCGTACTAGCCTGGCCTCAGCATGGTAGAGGTCAGCTCACCAGGCTAGGACAGAGTTGGATGGGGTTTGTCCTCGGTGGTACTCACTTTCTCTTCTTTCTTGCGCAGTCCCAGCGAATAACTCCTCTAACCCCGGAATGGAGACGATGATGAACCCTTACACAACCCTGCCTCCTCAGCAGCTCCTGGCTATTGAACAGAACGGATACAACACCGATCCTTTCCGACAAGGCCTTACTCCTCCTCAGATGCCAGGGGACCACATGCACCCTTATGGTGACTACTTTATTCTCCTTGAAACGTACCCATTTCAAAAAAATCTATATGCCGGGAAGGTGACCTCCCAAACTTGTGATCTCTACACAAAGAAGGGCAAGGAAAGCAGGTGCAAGGGAGCATCACCACCTACAGCTTCCCCTTCCAAGTCACACGCCATCCTGACTTGGAAGTGCATTGCTGCTCCATCATCGCCCCTGGGTCCTAACCCCAACACTCACCGCCATCCCCAACAACCTTCACCAGAACAACGATGGTGCTTCAAGAAGGCTGCTCACCACCATCTTCTCAGGGGGATCTGGGGATGATGGGCAGTAAATGCTGGCCTTGCCAACCACATTGAGATCCCAACAAGAACAATGAATCAGTAAACAGCACAGGACAGTGGGATGCTCCAGTGTATTCCTCCCGAAGATGCATTGGGATGCAGAATTACGTCCAGCAGAAGTCGACTATTCAGCCCGTAGATAGACACAAATTGCTGGTGTAACTTAGCGGGTCAGGCAGCATCTCTGGAGAAAAAGGATGGGTGATGCTTTATGTCAGGACCCTTCCTCGGACTGAAAATCCTACCTTGTGATGGTTTCGCAGTGGAGCAGACAAAACTTCACTTTCAGTCCAAAGAAGGGTTCTGACCTGAAACATCACCCATCCTTTTTCTCCAAGAGATGCTGCTTGACCCGCTGAGCTACTCCAGCGCTTTGTGTTTATTTACGGTCTGTAGTTCCTGTAGACCCCTTCAGCCCATCAGGCCCACAACAAAGGGGATGTATTTAAATTAGTGTTGTTTGATGCGTGGCAGAGGGCTTCTCCCTGGACTCTGCTTGATATCTATTCCCACAAATACACCAGGCTGACCAGCTAGTTATGTCAGGCACTACTAATGGGATTCTAATATCATATTAGCCTTCGTAACATTCACTTCAGAGTTAATTGATTGCGTGACATTCTGGGACACCTTGAGAAGGTGCCGTGCAAAATCCTTTGGACAGGTATTGAGATGAAGTATCTGCATAAGCTGAGGCTTAGTTGATAGGATGACAGCCTCTGGGTCAGGAGATCTTAAGTTGAACTCCCAGCCACATAAAGGTTGCACGGTGGTTCAGCGGTAGTTTCTGGCTTTCAGCGCCAGTCCCGGGTTTGATCCTGACTACGGGTGCTATTCATTTGGAGTTTGCACGTTCTCCCTGTGACCGCGTGGGTTTTCTCTGGGTGCTACGGTACTAGAGACCAGCACACAAGAGATGTTGTTCATTTGATGAATTAATTCACGTCACTCTGTTAAAGAGGAGCAGAGGAACTATCCCCACAATCCTGACCAATGGTTAGTCCTTAACCAACACCACTGAACACCCTGACAGTGGTAGAGTTCCTGACTACCAATGCTGTCTGTATGGAGTTTGCACGTTCTCCCTGTGACCTGCATGGGTTTTCTCCGGGTGCTTTAGTTTGCTCCCACACTCGAAAGATGTACAGGTTTGTAGGTTAATTGGCTTAGGTAAAATTGAAAATTGTCCCTAGTGATGTTTGGCTCGGACTCGGTGTGCCGAAGGGCCAGTTTCTGCGATGTATCTATATACCAAACTAAACTAAATCGCAGGTGATCTGCTCCTTATCTGTGTACCATTGGACGTCCATTACGGGGCAGATATTACCTGCGGCCTCACCCATTAGAATACCAACTAGGCTTCTAGGGGGCTGCAGAGCTCTTTGACTTTTGAAGGTTTTGGATAAAGGTGTGCATTGTTTCTCACCTGGGGATGGGTTGCCTACAGAACGCATTGATGGCCCAAGTGGTCTCGGTCTTGTCTCATTGCAGGCTGTCCAGATGTGTTGACTGGCCTGAAGTTCACGTGACTGATGATGGCGCTGATGAGTTTTCTTTCCTCTTCTTCCCACTGCAGGCAACGAAACCCTTTTCCACGACATGGATAGCGACACCTCACTCAACAGTCTAGGAGACTGTCTCCTAGCAACCACCGAAGCAAACTCCATGCAGGCGAGGATAGGAAACCCCATAGACCGCCTGTACTCCATGCAAAACTCCTACTTCACCTCCTGAAGTTGGCTCACGTTGGAAGGAGGAGAGGGGCTGAGTCCACTCATTCAGACTGACGCCATTCACGACTCTCCCCAAGACCACAGAAGGCGATGGATTAAGCCTGGAGCTCTACAATGACTAGCTGAGGTACTCCTTTAACCCACCACCTCTGGCAACACCAACAGTGGCTGTGTTTGTTTCGACTCTGCCCACGAGATACTCAGTGCAAGTAATGCCATGGATGGTCCAAATACAAGAATCTCAGAGTCTGCAATTGAGCGGTGACTTGAATCTCCTCCCTTTCTCCCCATTCCCCTGCTAGGAACGTCTTGAAGACCTGACTTGTGGCGATCCCGTTATTTATAGAATTCAGTTCTCAGACTGGGTTGGTGCAACGTGTTCCAACAAAAACTCCAGCAAAACTCACACAGCAAGCTTCACTCTTGACCCTGCTTGGTGCTCCCCCCCCCCACCCATCCTTGCCTCCTCTACAGCCTCCGCTCCCCCTCGTCCAAGTCCATCGGAGACCAACCTTTCTACAGATCGTGGCGCTGGATGGAAGGAGGGGCGAGACGGTATCGAGGCTCTCAGCCAGAGGGGACCAGGGGAGAGGAGAGGCTTCAGCCAAGTTAAGGCAGCATCAAGCAGGAGACAGGACCCAGGCTCGGATGAGACAAAATAGAACTTTATTGGCACAATTTGAACATTATGATTTTACAAAGATGACTTTAATTCTACAGCTTTTACTATTTAATTATGCACTCGGTGCACTTAAGTTATGAAACTGCTATTAATTTTTGTGTTTGTAAATTGTTTGAAGAAGGATCCTAATTTTGAGTTAATTTTTCTTGGGCCACATTTGGTAAGAATTAGCCAATACCGTCTGAAGTGTTGTCAGGTGTAAAGGTCAAGCCCACCCCACTACCACCATCCATCTCCCCCCCCCCCCCCCCCCCCACCGCCATCCTCCCCCCTGCCCCCCCCCCCCCCACCCACCACCATTCTCCCCCAATTCCCTCCCAAAAAGAATTGCGTTGTAAATAACGGCAGTTTGAGGGTGTGTTTTATTTTGGAAGTGCTGGTTATTTAACTGAAAAAAGCTGTGATAATGTATGGACCGAAGATCCCCTCTCCTACGCCGACTCCCCCACCCCTCATGGACCCCATCTCTGGTGCCACACTGGCTTTGCCCAATACACACAGAGAGCTTCGCAGGTTAAAGGTCAAAGGTCTCTTCATTGTATGCTGTGTACATGTTCCTAAACCAGGCTCTCTCTCTATATCCATCGTGCACCATTTAATGAAGTGGCAGTATTGATGCTCAAACGAGCAGGACCCGAGTGTTGCAACAGGTTACAAGAAACCCACCCCACCCTCACCAGGAGTCACTCACACATTTCCTTGCTTTGTAGACTCTTTTGGTTCCAAGCTAGGCCTTGGTGAGGAAAGAGGGTGAACGATAGTCAGCAGATCCCAACCTCACCTTGGGACCAATGTAGGTCCTGTTGGCCTCAGCATTCTGGTAGAAATAGTTCCAAAGGGTCTGCTCTAAATGGATAATGTAACCATGGGGCCACACAGCATGGAAGGTCGGCGTTGACCAGGTCTTTGTTGAAGCGGCCAATTGTTTTCGGACCATGGACTCACTGCGAGCTTGTCCAAGGCTCGGAGGAGAACCAGGCAGCTCTCCAGTGAGCGCAGGGTTGGGGTAGAAGGGCTACAGCCTTGCAGGGGGAAGCCCTCCGGTCAGGAGTGAATGGTCCCCGGAACTAATGATCTGGGCTTGAAGAGGAGGGGAGGATGGGGAAGGCGAGGATGGTTGCTCCAGGAAATGCTGGGATTTTGGGTCTCAACATCTGAATGTGTAAAATGACTATGCAGAGACCTGAGTAATTCCTGCTTTTCCTTCCCTTTACTTCCACTACCACATCCCTCCCACCTCCCCAATTCCTCCTTTCCCCAACCCTTTCCCTGTGATCATTGTCCCATCCTCTCCATTCCCACCCCTCCCCGCCCCTCTCCTCTCCCACTTCTCACCATCCCCATTCTTTCCCAATTCAACCTCCCCTTTCCTCGCCCACCTCATCAACTTTTCCACTTCCCCAGCCCCTTTCCTCGCCAATTATTCCCACGATCCCCCCTCCCAACCAATCCAATACTTCCCACTTTCTCTCTCTCTCTCTCTACCCAACCCTTTTCCTCCCAACTCACTCCTTCCCCAACTCCTTCCTTCCACAATCACCCTACTTCTCCGCCACTCCCCGCCTTCCCATCCTGCCTTTCCACTCCCCATCCAATCCCATTCTCCCGACCCATACATGAACCTTCCCCTTTGCAGACCACCCCCCCCCCCCCCCCAATGCTCTCCCTTCGGCTGCGTCCCTCCCCCCCCCCCCCCCCCCCCCCCCCCCCCTGCAACCACCCACACAGATGTGCCCACCCAACATCCTTGTTTACCCCTCATTTGCCCCTGTTTTGCACGAGCCCAGGAATGGGCAAGCCCACCTGGACATCCTCCTAGGCAGCACAACCCCTTTAAAGTGCATCACTTGTTGGAAGAAGGGGCAATGGCATCTCAAGAAAACAGACAAGTTAAGATGGTTGAATGATAGTCAATGTTACTGCACAGTCCACAGTGCATTTAACTCTGTGATCCCCAATCACTGTTTCGTAGCCCACAGTTTTAGTAATTGTTGATGTTCACGTAATGCTGTATCCTTAATAAAGTTTTTAAATGTGAAGAGAAATCACCCCCATCTCTCCCGTGTATCCTGACATCTCTCAGTGTTCTAGCGACAGGGAATCCCAAGGCTTGTGGAAGGTTCCAGAAACCAAGGGAGCTTTCTTGGCAACATATTTAATGTAAGAGACTGTTATGTACCAGTGGCTTGTAGAAAGAATATCTTCTGTACACCATAAAGAATTGTCAACCAATCTGAGGACCTGTGTCTATTTTCTGCCACACCAATCATCCAACTCTACCATGGAAAAGGACACCTAGTGCTGTTTTAACTCAACGGGTCAAGCGGCATCTTTGACAACATGAATGTGCAATGTTTCCGGTCGGGACACACTGGTGTCTATTTTTGTAAACCAGCTTCTGCGATTCCTTGTGTCTACAATAAACTCTGCGGTGATGATGTGCTTTGTAACACAGCTCTATACAAACTGCAAAGTGGGAGTGACCAGTGCCTACACTAGATAATGCTAAGATTATAGATAAGAGATGATAAAAAAAAAATTGATGAGAAAAAGTCGGAAAGTCAGAATCTTTCCTTCCCAAGGTTGTGGCATGACAAAAAGATTGGACGGCCTTCTAGAGGTTGGAAGATGTTTCGAGGGGAATGTGAGGGGCATGTTTTTTTATACAGAAGGGTAGTCGATATCTGGAACTCGCTGCCAAGAAGAGGTGACAATATCAGGTATAATCACTACATTTAAGAGACATTTAGGCCGACGTGCAAATGAGCAAGGACAGAAGGATACAGTCAGTGTAATTTGAGTAGATGGGCAAAAATGTCAGCAAGGACGTGGTGGGCCGAAGGGCCTGTTTGTATGCTGTGTGACCATGACTGGGTTTGATGAGAGACTAGCTGTGAGCCTTGCTGAGTAAGGGAATGAGTCGGGATTGAGTTAGCCTCTATGGAATTTTCAGTGAGTCTCTGGATGAATGAAAGAGTTGTTCGGGAGAGCAAATTAATTGGTGGGTGAGTGAGCAGATTGTTAATTGGTGGGTGAGAGAGGCACAGGAAAATCTGTGAAGGAGAGCCAGTCAATGAGTGTGGTGTAGAAAGAGTCACAGCAATTTGACACGTTGATTCATTGAAATGATGATTAAATGGTTGAGGTGATCACAAAGTTCACGAGTGAGAGTGTCAGGTGTTTATGGAATCTATGAAGGATTGGTTGAGGTGCTAAAATAATTTGACTAATAATTAGTAATTGTTCACGGTTATTCTTCGCCAAATCAGTGGTTGACTGAAGTGTCCGGTGATTTAGCCAATAAGTTGTTGTGCTGTTTCTTATATCAACCCACGGCTTGGTGTGGTGTTAGTGTGTCAGTCAGAAATTGGTTGAGGTGTTGATTGAAACCAAAGATCCTATAGCAAGCAAGATAGATCACTCGACGAAAAAGACATAGTACGGTCATGGGCAGATTCATAGGTAATTTTCGGCCCCATTTCCATAACCGGCTTCTGTCTCCACACCAAAGATCCTATAGCGGAGCAAAGGTACTAGTGCGGAGACGGAAGCCAGTTACGGAAACATCCTCGTAAAAATAAAAGTTATTTGGTAAAAATCTTCACCTCATTTTCAGAATTATAATTTATTAACACAAACTGTTCCCCCGCAATGTTGATTACACTGCGAGTCGGGTCGGGATAAGTATGGTCGTTTACTGATATGGATGAAAAAAGGGCCCATGTTCCGCTCCGTTGCGTACTACGCGTCAGCCCATTGCATTTAGCAGGAGTGGTCTATCTTGCTCCGCTATAGGATCTTTGATTGAAACTGTCAATGTTTAGTTTAGTTTAATTTAAAGATACAGCACGGAAACAGGCCCTTCGGCCCACTGAGTCTACAGCAATCAGCGAGCCCGTACACTGACACACTAGGGACAATTTACAATTATACCAAGGCAATTAACCCACAAAACTATACAACTTTGGAGCATGGTAAGTCACGGGGGGAATGTACAAACTCTGTACAGACATTACCCATGGTCAGGATCGAACCGGGGTAAGGCAGCAACTCTGGCGCTGAGCCACCATGTGGGAGTAGAGAGTAGGATTCATGTGACTATTGGGTGAAAAGCCGTGAAAAATGGGGTATTGCAGGGATCAGCACTGGGACCCAGTGCAAAGCAACGTTTTGGAAGCAAAAATCAAATGCAATATTTTTAGGTTTGACAACAACACAAAACTGAGTGGGATTGTTAGTTGTGGAAGGAACTTCTGACAAGTGGAGTGAGTGAGCACATACAGACACAGTATAATGTGGTTATAGTTGATGTTATCCACCCTAGTCAGGAAAACAGAAAGGCAGAACAATATTTAAGAAACAATAGATAGGGAAATGTTGATGCACAAAGGAACCAGGTTGTCCTTGTTCACCAGTCACTGAAAGCAAACGTAGATGAACCTGCAGGTAAGGGTTAAGCAGAAGCAAGGATGCCCGGCTGCAGTTGCATAAGGCCTTGGTGAGACCACAGCTAAAGTGAAGTGTGCAGTTCTAGTCACAGTCATAGTTATACAGGGTGGAAACAAGCCCTTCGGCCCAACTTGCCCACACCGACCAACATGTCCCATATACACTAATCCCGCCTGCCTGCATTTGGCCCAAACTCTTCTAAATCTGTCCTATCCAAGTCAAGAGTGTTTCATTGTCATATACCTGTCTAATTGTTTCTTAAACATTACGATAGTCCCCGCCTCAACTACCTCCTCTGGCAGCTTGTTCCATACACCCACCACCCTTTGAAGATGCCGTAAGTTCAAATGATCAACAGTTCAAGAGTGAAGAAAGTGTTTAATTGTCATATGTACTGGCAAAGGAACAATGAAATTCATACTTGCTACAGCATTACTGACATGTTAATACAATAACTCACAAGTACATATATAAACATAGAAACATAGAAAATAGGTGCAGGAGTAGGCCATTCGGCCTTTCGAGCCTGCAACGCCATTCGATATGATCATGGCTGATCATCCAACTCAGTATCCCATACCTGCCTTCTCTCCATACCCCCTGATCCCTTTAGCCACAAGGGCCACATCTAACTCCCTCTTAAATATAGCCAATGAACTGGCCTTCTGTGGCATATAATTCCACAGATTCATCACTCTCTGTGTAAAAAATGATTTTCTCATCTCGGTCCTAAAGGATTTCCCTCTTATCCTTAAACTGTGACCCCTTGTTCTGGACTTCCCCAAAATCGGGAATAATCTTCCTGCATCCAGCCTGTCCAACCCCTTAAGAATTTTGTAAGTTTCTATAAGATCCCCCCTCAATCTTCTGAATTCTAGTGTGTACAAGCCGAGTCTATCCAGCCTTTCTTCATATGAAAGTTCTGCCATCCCAGGAATCAGTCTGGTGAACCTTCTCTGTACTCCCTCTATGGCAAGAATGTCTTTCCTTAGATTAGGAGACCAAAACTGTACGCAATACTCCAGGTGTGGTCTCACCAAGACCATGTACAACTGCAGTAGTACCTCCCTGCTCTTATACTCAAATCCTTTTGCTATGAATGCCAACATACCATTTGCTTTCTTCACTGCCTGCTGCATCTGCATTCCTACTTTCAATGACTAGTGTACCATGACACCCAGGTCTCGTTGCATCTCCCCTTTTCCTAATCGGCCACCATTCAGATAATAGTCTACTTTCCTGTTTTTGCCACCAAAGTGGATAACCTCACATTTATCCACATTATACTGCATCTGCCATGCATTTGCCCACTCACCCAACCTATGCAAGTCACCTTGCAGCCTCCTAGCATCCTCCTCACAGCTAACACTGCCCCCCAGCTTCGTGTCATCCGCAAACTTGGAGATGTTGCATTCAATTCCCTCATCCAGATCATTAATATATTATGTAAATAGCTGGGGTCCCAGCACTGAGCCTTGCGGTACCCCACTAGTCACTGCCTGCCATTGTGAAAAGGACCCGTTTACTCCTACTCTTGGCTTCCAGTCTGCCAGCCAGTTCTCTATCCACATCAATACTGAACCCCCAATACCGTGTGCTTTAAGTTTGTATACTAATCTCTTATGTGGGAGCTTGTCGAATGCCTTCTATAAAATAATTAATAATACGATAAATTAACATCGGTCATGGCAGCAGGGTGGTGCAGCGGTAGAGTTGCTGCCTTACAGTGCTAGAAACCTTGAAGCAGTTCTTCAACCTGTCTGAAGAAGAGTTTTGGCCCGAAATGTTGTCTATATCCTTCGCTCCATAGATGCTGCTGCACCTGCTGAGTTTCTCCAGCACTTTTGTCTACCTTCAATCTGGTGGCTATGGTTTTCAGACTCCTATACCATTTCCCCTGATGGTATTAATGATAGCGTGGCCACGCAGGGTGGTGTGGCTCTTTGATGATAATGGCTGCAGAAGGTCAATATCATTCTGTGCAGTTTCCAGCATTCCTGGGCATATGAATCACTGAACCAGGCAGCGGAGCAACCAGTCAGTACCCTCTCTACTACACACCTGTTAGAAATTCGATAGGGACATCATACCATCAAATCCTCCTGAATCTTTCAAGGAAGTAGAGGGATTAATGAGCTATCTTTGTGATTCCTGGACCAGAACAGATCTTCAGAGATACACACTGCCCAGGAACTTGATGCAGTTGACTCTCTCCACCACTGCCCTGTTGATGAAAAAAGGCTTATGATTCCTTGGTTTTCCCTTCCTGATGCCAACAATATGCTCCTTAGTCTTGCTAACGTTGAAGACAAGATTGTTGTGCTTGAACCAGGTTGTCCACTTTTCCGGTTCCTGCACTTTCTTCCCGATGGATGTAGCAAAATGAGAGCTTGGCCTGGGTGATGTGTGCCTTTGGTCATATTGCCTGCCTTTTTGAGGCGTTGCCTTCAATTGTGGGGAGGTTCAGTTAGTGCCGAAAACATTGACGGAGAGCGAAAGAGGGTTAATATTTGATGATCTTTCAACAGGCTTAGTCAAAGGTATTTGGGGTTCTGGGAAAAGGCAAGTCAAGAAGTGACTGTCATATGACAGTGTGTTGGACCAGGCAGGTCTGTGCACCACACTAGTTCAGAGACAATTCGAGCAACTCCCAAGGAATGTCTACATGAGTGCAGCGGATGTTTAGTTTAGTTTTGTTTGGTTTAGTGATACAGCGCGGAAACTGGCCCTTCAGCCCACTGAGTCCACACTGACCAGCGATCCCCGCACATTAACTCTATCCTATACACTCTAGGGACAATTTACATTTACCAAGCCAATTAACCAACAAACCTGCACGTCTTTGGAGTGTGGGAGGAAACCGAAGGTTTTCGCAGAAAACCCACGGCTGCCAAGGTCAGAACGTCCAAACTCCGTACAGACAACACCCGTAGTCAGTATCAAACCCGGGTCTCCGGTGCCGTAAGCGCTGTAAGGCAGCAACACTACCGCTGTGCCACAGTGCCGCCCTTGAAGGTTTAACAGATGATGAGGGATGGAAGTCCATTTGGAGGTCCACCAAAGGCAGGAGAGGTAACATGACTCCAGAAAAAGGAGCATGATTCAAGATTCAAGAGAGTTTATTGTTATGTGTCCCAGATAGGACAATGAAATTCTTGCTTTGCTTCAGCACAACAGAATATTGTAGGCATGACAGGGGTATCCCAATTTCAATCTGCTCCCCTGAGATATTCAGGCCACAAAACACAACAAAAAGAGATGAGTGAAAGACGCCGACCCCTCCCAGGGCCAATGACAATCACCAAGGCAACTGGTGGAAAATACTTTACCTGCTATCTTAGCGGTCCTCACCTCCACACCTGACCCCCAAGTCAACAGCAATCATTCCATGAAAAGAGCTCATTCACGCTCACTAATGCGTGTAATGTGCCTTCTAAACACACTCCGCTTTAACTGTGATTAGCACCCTAATCCACCCACTGTCTGCTCTCCCAGAACAAGCACTGATTTGGTCCTAGGTGTGAAAGAAACTAATTAAATAACCTGAGACCTTTGAAGGCTGATGTAGATTTGTGGTGGCCACCCTCTCCCTGGCCCACATGCAGGGAAACACCTGTCCCATTTGTCACGTCTCACATCACCTGGTCCTCAGTTCATTAACCCTCCACCACCTCCTAACCCTCAGCTATTCCCTTCCCTCTCCATGGGTGGCCAGCCATGGGTACACAGTGATACATTTCTCTCAGTGCTGCTGTCTGCCAGGCCAATATACAATGGCCTCAATGTTTCCACCTGTCTGCACACTGTAATATGATTCCCTCTGTCCTTTCCTCTACATGTCCCAGAACTTTATTTCCTCCTATACTCCTGCCTCTGTCCCGGGGGTACACTTCCTTCTGCCCTCTCTCTGCCGCTCGTACGGGAGGAGGAGGGCAGGAGGCAGCAGGGTGGCACAAAGGTAGACTTGCTGCCTTACAGCCCCAGAGAGCTGGGTTTGATCCTGACTACGGGTGCTGTCTCTACAGAGTTTGTACGTTCTCTTTTGCTGTGCAAGGGTTTTCCCCGGGTACTCCAAAGACGTACAGGTTTGTAGGTTGATTAGTTTCAGTAAATTGTCCCTAGTGTGTAGAATAGTGCTAATGTAAGGGGTAGACATGAAAAGCTGGAGTAACTCAGCAGGACAGGCAGCATCTCTGGAGAGAAGGAATGGGTTACCTTTCGAGTCAAGACCTTTAAACCAGCATTTGCAGTTCCTTCCTACACACTAGTGGACAGGGTGATTGCTGGTGCCTCTAAACAAAAATCTATGTTTGTTCCCTCTGTCCTCCCTGCCTCTGTTATGGAGTACAGTTCCCTCTGCTCCTCAGCCTTCTTCCATTCCCTCCCCCCTCCATCCTAAGACAGAGTTCCTTCTGCTTGAGTTCTGGAACGCAGTTCATTCAATCGCCTGTTTAGTTTAGTTTATGGTCACTTGTACAAAGATACAGTGAAAATTTTTCGTTGTGTGCCAACCAGTCGGCGGAAAGACGATACATGATTACTATTGAGCCATCCACAGTGTACTGATACTTGATCAATGGAATAACGCCAATAACGTTATAACGGTAGATAGGACTGCTCTTTGGTTGTTGATAGGATGGTTCAGTTGCCTGATAACAGCACCAATTCTGGCTCTCAGTAGCTATTTGCGATGAACCTTGACAAATACCCAAGGTATCTGGTACGCAAGGTACCCAAATACCCAATGCATCTCGTCCTGGAGGGGTCTCGACCCAAGACATCACCCATTCCTTCTATCCAGCAATGCTGCCTGTCCCACTGAGTTACTGCAGCATTTTGTGTGTAACTTCTATATAAACCAGCATCTGTAGTGGCTTCCCACACTCCATCTGACAAGATGGGCGGTAATCCCAATATCAATGCAGCCGTCACAAGGTGAAGCATAGGTGTGGCCAACGTTTCCACAATGAGGGACTTGGCCTTCTCACCACCAACTCAGCATGGCTTTAGTACTCGTTTGAGTGTTCTGGTGATGAGGATTTCTATCAAAGCGTTTTGGCAGCCTGATTTGGAAACCACCCTATGGGATTGACCTTCTGCTCTTCATCTAGAGCTTTGATTAAGTATTTCAAAGATGTACAGGTTTGTCGGTTAAGAGGCTATGGTAAAATTGTAAATTGTCTCTCATTTGTGGGATAGTGCCAGTGCATGGGGTAAGCGTCGTTGGTGTGGACTCGGAGGGTCGCCGTTTTTGTTTCCACGCTGTATCTCTGAAGTCTGAAGCACACGCGGTCTGATTGACCATCATCCTGGACAGGATTTTCTAATCCTCAGCCCATGTGTACCTAACTGATCTCCCGGTTGCTGGACTCTTTAATTCTCCTTCCCATTCCTACACAGATCTTTCTGTCCTAGGTCTCCTCCATTGTCAGAGTGAGGCGAATTACAAATTAGAGGAGCAGCATCTCATATTTCGCTTGGGCAGCTTACAGCTCAGTGGTATGAATATTAATTTCTCTCACTTCAGGTAGCACTGGCATTCCCTCTCTCTATCCCTCCCCCACCCAAATCGCACTAGCTTCTCGTTTTCACCCTACAGACAGCTAACAATGGCCTACTTCCTTTATCATTGTGACTTTTTTTTGCATAGAATCATTGTTCTTTATCTCTCCACACCATCGTCTATATCCCTCGTTTCCCTTATCCCTAACCAGTCTGAAGAAGGGTCTCGACCCGAAACGTCACCCATTCCTTCTCTCCAGACATGCTGCCAGTCCCGCTGAGTTACTGGAGTTTTTTGTGTCTATCTTCGGTTTAAACCGGCATCTGCAGTTCCTTCATACACAGAGCCAAGAACAACACAGCCCATTGAGCCATCAGTTCCATGTGTTGTATTCATCTCAAGGGCATGGATGGAGCCTGTTAACGCCTCTAGGGTTAGCAGCTGGGTCAAACTATCCCCTCCCTGTCATTTTAGTTTAGATAGTTTAGTTTGAGCATCATGGAAACAGACCCTTTGGACCAACAAGTCCATGCCGGCGATCGATCACCCGTTCTCACAAGTTCTATGTTATTCTTCTTACTCAACCACTCCTTACACACAAGGGTGGATTATTTTACAGAGGCCAAGTAACCTACAAACCCGCACGTTTTTAGGGATGTGGGAGGATACCCAGAGGAAACTCACATGGTCACAGACAGAACGTGAAAACCACATTGGCAGCCCCCGTCGTCAGGATCGAACCCAGGTCTCTGGTGTTCTGAGGCAGCAGTTTTACCAGTAGCAACACTGTGCCGTCATCTTAAAGTGGCTGAGCTGGAGGGTAGGATGTCCAGGGAATGTGCTTCCTGCAGCCTTGAAAACACGTGGGGAGAGTTAACAATCCTTAATGTGTCAACATGTCACTGATCCTTCCTTTTCCTTAAGGCGGCTGCTGATCACAGAGTTCACTCTGCGAACCTATTGGAAATGTGAGCAGGTCTCATCCTGTTCCATGGAGCACTCTTTGGTTCAGGTGGTGATCCTAGAGGACTCTGTGGCAAAGAACTGTGAGGCTTACTGGCTCCTTGTCTCTGGGAGGTCATCGACATCCAACCCTGTCGAGTCCCAAGGCAGTAGATAGAAACATAGAAAAACAGGTGCAGGAGTAGGCCATTCGGCCCTTCAAGCCTGCACCGCCATTCAATATGATCATGGCTGATCATCCAACTCAGTATCCTGTACCTGCCTTATCTCCATACCCCCTGATCCATTTAGCCACAAGGGCCACATCTAACTCCCTCTTAAATATAGCCAATGAACTGGCCTAAACTACCTTCTGCGGGAGAGAATAGTAAGATTAAACGAGTACTTACCAGTATGAAGTTTGATCTGTATTTTATGAGGAGTTACGGTGAGGTATTACGTGAAGACCCCAGCGCAGTGCGCATGTGCGGCATACTTCGAAGCAGCGGTGTGAAATCACAGGATAGACACAATATTTGAAGTAAGATAGTAAAGATCATGAGACATCAGTTTATTAGTTTGATCTATATATTGAGGGTGGGAGCGGCGGGCACGTAATACCTCACCGTAACTCCTCATAAAATACAGATCAAACTTCATACTGGTAAGTACTCGTTTAATCTTACTATTTTACTTCGGAGTCACGTGAGTGATTCCGTGAAGACTTCAAAGTTCTGTGATTTCAAACCGTGTAACAGTTTTTATTTCACTCACTGCCGAAGTTTTTGAGGGAGGAAGTGTTATCGTAATCAACCAGTGGATCTGCTTTCACAAGAAACAGAAAGGTATTTGTTAACAATAACAACATAAAGAGCTCCCCTGAGCTTAAATTAATATTGCAGTTTGTAATATTCTTCCTGCAATTAAATCAGGTTTATCAACGGTTTATAATAAAAAATGTTCTGAACGTCGTTCCCTTGACCATTCTGCCGTATTGAGAATGTGGTCAACCGGGATGTCCATTCGTTCAGCCGCTGATACCAGTGCTGCCCTAGTGGAATGGGATTAAAATGTATTATTATCTATTCCGGCAGCTTTCAGTACCTGTTTGAGCCACCTTGGAGTGGTTTGGCTCGTACCCCGTCTTGGGGTTTCTGTGGTTGACCCATAGGCTTTCCTCTCCCTCTAAGATTGTGGGTTGTGTCTATATATAGTAGTAGATGGGTCACCACACTCAACCTGGACTCTGGTGGGTAGGCCCGGAATCCCACCAGTTAATTGGACGTTCCTGGTCCATATAGCCATATAACGATTACAGCACGGAAAACACAGGCGATCTCGACCCTACTAGTCCGTGCCGAACTCATAATCTCGCCTAGTCCCATATACCTGCGAGTTAGATTTTACCAGACCTAGAATATGAACGTGATGCATCTGGGGTAATCACCATGTTATCCAGTCTAGTCTTATGGAGTGACTGGACTCTGTGAGCGTGTACGAGAGCCATAAGCATGAGCGTTTTTAACATAGATTGAGCAAGCTGAGGGATCTGGCTGGTGCCATTCTTTGAGATATGGGATCCCATGCTCTGCTGACATGCTGTTTAGATAAGCAGATAAGGCGCTCCATGCTGTATTTACGGCACTGTAACTCACCTTTTAGTCATGGTGTAGATGTTCCAGGAACTCCAATACGTCAGTGGTTGAATAGTTCGTTGTCCCTGCGTCGTGGCAGTATTTTACCCATGTTAGCTTTTAGTGACTGTTCGCAGGGATGCCGACATGGTGGTAATGGTTCCTTTGGATAGTCCCAGTCCCTGGTAAGGTCTATTCAAACCCTGCACCCAGGAGTTTGATGTTTCCCTGGCATGGGTGGCTTGTGCCTGATACTGGGTTGAGTCAGCAACCATGGTCCACTAGGGAAATCCATAGGTGACTCGCCCACCGTGTCGTGATGAACTGGGAACCATGGCTGTGTAGGCCGGTCGGGCACGTTCAATACCTCGGAGACAGATCCCATCTGTATTGCGAAGTGCCCGTCTGATGAGGCAGAAGGGAGGAAGGCAAAGCAGAAATCCCCCCTTCCAGCGTGTAGGCATCTATCGCTGCTGCCTCTAATCTGGTTCCTAAGTCACATACATAGGTTACTGGTGATTCCGTCTTGTGCAACCAAATTGATATCTGGCTTTCAAACTGCTTAATACCTTTGCAGATATTTTGGGTTTGACATCTATTCAATGTAATCATAAATTTTACCCCGTGACATGGTGTCTCCCACTGTGTTCTAGCTTCCTAGGACATAGGCAGCTGATAGTTAAAATGTCTTTTGACACACCATTGCCAGATTTGTTTGACCAATTTGTTGCACAATAATGATTATTATGCTCCCCATATGGTTGATGTAAGCCACCACCATAGTATTATCAATCCGTAACCACATATGTGCGTGCTACATTTGAAATGCATATGCTTTTTAGCCCAATAGGCGATCACCAATCCCAAGTAGTTGATGCCCGGTATGTGTAGTAACGATGTTTGTGAATTGGTCCATCTGTTACCTGTGCTGGATATGGAGTTTAGTTGCTCCCCAGCCTAAAGTACTGGCATCGGTTTTTAATAACCAAGTTGGGATTGGTGATGATAATAGGGCTGAGAACTATGCCAAATATATGTCTGCCCACCACCTTAATTGTGATATAGCTTCAGTGGGTACATTCATGATTTGATTATAGTGACCCAAGTACCTTGGCAAAGTAACAGTCATATGGACGGAATTATTATTGAAGCCCAGATAATCCTTGGTAGTAACGCTTCAATTCTGGTTTATCTGGGCGTGGGATAAACCTCAGAGCTTTAGAGAGCTGTTTCGTAGCTAGAACTGCTCCCACAGCTAATTCCTTTGTTTCCCCTAATATGAGGATATCATCCAATATATGCCATGATTATGCTTGTTTTCTTAATATTTTCATGGCCATTTTTTAAATATTTATAGTAGTTTAGGGCTGAGGTTAGACCATAGGGAATGCTCTATGCTCCCATGGTTGCCCTAACCGGGATATCCATTATCCAGGTAAAAAATTTTAGGTATCTATAATGATCCTAGTGTATGGGTATAAGATAGTTAGCATCTTCCATATCAATGCTCCCCATAGGTATCCTTGGGAGATCAGATGTCTGGCAGTGACAAAAACCCGTCTCCATCTTAAAGTGTATATACTCAACAGATTTATTTAGTGATATTAGATCAATGATGATGCTACATTCACCATCTTTTGTAGTTTTGGTGAATATATTCGATACAAATTCCAATGGTTCATGTTTACTCCCATGATCCGTTTAGTAATGAGCCTTTCTAGTTCAGCTTGACCTTCTCACTTCTCTTTTCTTAGAGGGAG
Organism: Leucoraja erinaceus; assembly: GCF_028641065.1. NCBI lineage: Eukaryota > Metazoa > Chordata > Chondrichthyes > Rajiformes > Rajidae > Leucoraja > Leucoraja erinaceus. The sequence goes on from NC_073386.1 coordinate 40,135,581, forward strand.
AAAATGCCCTTTGGGCGCATTGCTGAACTGGCGGTAATATGCCCAATTTGAATTCGTTTTTATCCTCTAATACTGTTGAGTATATTTTTAGTTATTTGTGACAGCATCCCATGCTTTATCAACAAGTGTAAATGCCCCCCCCCCAGTTAGTAGAACACCCTTATTTAGTGTAAACTGGGAGGAACCAGACTACCTACCTCCATGTTTATTGTTTTTTCATGAAGGCCTAGTTTGCTGGTATGCTGGTGCTGTCGGTGGGGCGGCGCATTTTCCCACGGCTCCGCTCTGGGCCCCTGTCTAAAAGAACTTTGGGGGTAATGTGAAGCGGTCGCCAGGCTTTCACCAGTCCTTGTTTGATATTGCTGGTGGATGCCGAGGGGTGCTGCCAGCTGGGTGTTGCGATGTCCTGCTCGTTCCATGGCCTGCCCTCATGAGGCGCACAGGTTTAGCTGCCTCTCTTCCCGCAGCAGCGGTTTGCATAGCCCCGTATATTTGGGGTTGCGGGCAGGTCTATATGCACCATTGTTCAGTCGAGTATCCCAAATTTGGGAACATCTTAGGCGTCAGCACCCTGGTAGTGCAACGGGATAGTCTCATCCTGGGAGAACCACCTTGGTGATCATGGCGTCTCGCCTGCCAGGTGAGTATGATCCGTGGAAAAACGAGCAAAGGCGGTAACATCTTGACCCTTCTGTTAGGAGCTTCAGAATTCGCTGCTTGTCTGCGAGTCTGCTGACCCAGCTGCCTGCGGATTTGCCTCTAGAAAGGCCTGCTCCTGCAGGGCTTTGTTGGGAAGATGGTCGCGTGGAGGAGCCATGTAGTGGCCCACGACACCCAGTAGCTCTTCCTGATCCTGCTCCCCTGGCATACTGCTGTTCTCGTCTGCCTGCCCAGCGTTTTAAGCCAGCCCAGCCCTGGCCTCCTTAGCTAGCCTCAAAAGAGGGAGCAAAAGGGTGTGCTATAAATTGGAGGAGGCATAGCTCAAACTCCGCTGTTGCATCAATCCCTCGTCCAGGGAGATGGCTAGTGCAATAGCACTGGGGTAGGAGTGTCAGCTCCCTTGGCATTCAGCCAGTGCCCCTTTTTTCCTGGAGGTGAACTCCATGACCTCCTCTGGCTTGGGGAGACAGACATACTTATTTTTGCTGTCTCCAACCTGTTCCAGTTTTGGAGGAAGTTGGCTCCTGTAGAACCTGTTAAATTGGGAAGATTTTTATCTTACCTGTATGTAGAGGCTGCCTGCCGTTTTTCAGGCGGCATTGTAGCGGTTCCCGGGCGGCGATTCTTCTTGTCAGGACTCTGCAGGGCTGCCGGTCGGGTTTTTAAACTTCCCGCCGGTCCACTGCTGTTCACCAAACAGCTGTTCAGCGGACCGGCATCAGCGCAGCTCCCTGCAGCGGTCCGCAGCCTGTGCGGTCCCGTTTGCGCCTTTCCCCCTCCACTGTCGGCTCCTTCGCTGAAGTCGAAACGGGGGCCGCTGCCTCTCTACTTTGCTCCCCCTGGAGCAAAAACCACAAGGCCCGATTAAGGTAAGTACTTACCTCACGTTCCTTGGATGCGGGAGCGCACGACTCCCGCTGGCCGCGTTCTGCACAGCTGTGCGATTATGCCGCACATGCGCACTGCGCTGGGGTCTTCACGGAATCACTCACGTGACTCCGAAGTAAAATTCCAGAGATTCACTGTGTGAAAAATGTTTTCCTCATCTCGGTCCTAAAAGATTTCCCCCTTATCCTTAAACTGTGACCCCTTGTTCTGGACTTCCCCAACATCGGGAACAATCTTCCTGCATCTAGCCTGTCCAACCCCTTAAGAATTTTGTAAGTTTCTATAAGATTCCCCCTCAATCTTCTAAATTCTAGCGAGTACAAACCGAGTCTATCCAGTCTTTCTTCATATGAAAGTCCTGACATCCCAGGAATCAGTCTGGTGAACCTTCTCTGTACTCGCTCTATGGCAAGAATGTCCTTCCTCAGATTAGGAGACCAAAACTGTACGCAATAATCCAGGTGTGGTCTCACCAAGACCCTGTACAACTGCAGTAGAACCTCCCTGCTCCTACACTCAAATCCTTTTGCTATGAATGCTAACATACCATTTGCCTTCTTCACTTCCTGCTGCACCTGCATGCCTACTTTTAATGAATGGTGTACCATGACACCCAGGTCTCTTTGCATCTCCCCCTTTCCTAATCGGCCACCATTCAGATAATAGTCTACTTTCCTGTTTTTGCCACCAAAGTGGATAACCTCACATTTATCCACATTATACTGCATCTGCCATGTATTTGCCCACTCACCCAGCCTATCCAAGTCACCTTGCAGCCTCCTAACATCCTCCTCACAGCTAACACTGCCCCCCAGCTTCGTGTCATTCGCAAATTTGGAGATGTTGCATTCAATTCCCTCGTCCAAATCATTAATATATATCGTAAATAGCTGCCCCCCAGCACTGAGCCTTGCGGTACCCCACTAGTCACTGCCTGCCATTGTGAAAAGGACCTGTTTACTCCTACTCTTTGCTTCCTGTCTGCCAGCCAGTTCTCTATCCACATCAATACTGAACCCCCAATACCATGTGCTTTACGTTTGTATACTGATCTCTTATGTGGAACCTAGTCGAAAGCCTTCTGAAAGTCCAGATATAACACATCCACTGGTTCTCCCTTATCCACTCTACTAGTTACATCCTCGAAAAATTCTATAAGGTTCGTCAGACATGATTTACCTTTCATAAATCCATGCTGACTTTGTCCAATGATTTCACCACTTTCCAAATGTGCTGCTATCCCATCTTTAATAACTGATTCTAGCAGTTTCCCCACTACCGACGTTAGACTAACTGGTCTGTAATTCCCCGTTTTGTCTCTCCCTCCCTTTTAAAAAAGTGGGGTTACATTAGCTACCCTCCAATCCTCAGGAACTACTCCAGAAACTAAAGAGTTTTGAAAAATGATCACTAATGCATCCACTATTTCTGGGGCTACTTCCTTAAGTACTCTGGGATGTAGCCTATCTGGCTCTGGGGATTTATCGGCCTTTAATCCATTCAATTTACCTAACACTACTTCCCGGCTAACCTGGATTTCACTCAGTTCCTCAATCTCCTTTGACCCCCGGTCCCCTGCTATTTCCGGCAGATTATTTATGTCTTCCTTAGTGAAGACAGAACCAAAGTAGTTATGCAATTGGTCTGCCATGTCCTTGTTCCCCATGATCAATTCACCTATTTCTGACTGCAAGGGACCTACATTTGTTTAACTAATCTTTTTCTCTTCAAATGTCTATAAAAGCTTTTGCAATCAGTTTTTATGTTCCCTGCCAGTTTTCTTTCATAATCTATTTTTGAAAGAGAGAGAGAGAGGACAAAGACAAGTTTGTATTTTGAATTAAGGCATTATTTATCAAGATGTTCCAATGATATCCAAAGGCAAGATGACCAGAAGGTTGTGGAGCTGTGTAAATGGTAATTGAGAGGCATCATTCCATTGCATGCAATCAATGATGTACTGATATCACCATAGCTTGGAGCAGCTACAGTGTACGCTGAATTAAAGGACACAATTCCCCAGTATCTGGTACTCTCTAGCTCATTGCTGGACTTAATTTTTCCGCCACTATATCATCAGCAGCCAACGGCATGGGGGTTCTGGAATTCACTGCCCGAAACTCACACTTCAACATCTTAAACCCGCCACCTGAAATCTCTTTTATCGACCATTGTCCTCATCCATCTGCCATGGAATTTTCTCATCTGGCTTTGTGTCAACTTGGCTGACGTTCTTGAGTAGCAGCCAGGAGGCTTTTGGCAAAGTTCCAGGTGCTAGAAGAATAAAGTTGTTGTAGGGTATGGCTTACACACTGGATGAAAGGGGAAGGCTCCCTCCCCATCGGGACCATGTGCGCATATGGTTCAGGGCCATCATGATACGTGCTGCTGGTCGAGTTGAACTTTGGGGTTAAATCATTTCTTATTGAACATTATACAACATCAAAATATATTACAACATCGCAGAGCCGACTCACAAATGTCCCCTTAAACTGTTGTCCAAACATGAAAGTAGATCCTTTGATTCTTTCTCTCTCTTCCAGTCTCTCTATTTCTCACTCACAATCTCTATCACTATCTCTCACTCCCTCTCTCTATCTCTATCTCTCTCTCTCGCACTATCACTCATTTCCTATCTCTATCTCTCACTCTCTCTGTCCTATCTCTATCTTCTTTATATCTATCTCTATCTGACTGTTTATATCGACATGTCTCGATCTTCTGTCTCGATCTCTCTTTATCTGTCTCTCTGTCTCTCTATCTTCTATCTTTATCCTCCATCTCCCTCTGCCTCTACCTTCACTTATCTTTAGCTATCTCTCGATCTCTTTCCCTAACATTGGCCTAGCAAACCAGGCCTGGACATACTCCTGGAAATTTGATTGCATGCTCTCTACCTTTCGATTGCACCATATGGTCAAACCCGTCTTTATTTCCCACCCTTCTCCAATATGTTTGAAAGTAATGAACTAAAGTGTTCAAAGAAAATGAAGAAGGGATGATTGTTTTCAAATGCCTCTATTATTTTGCCTCCAGGATGTTTAGCTTGCAGCTGTGCCCTGGAGATTAAATATTAATTCCCAGGGTCTCTGGGAAAATCCTGGAAGACTGGCAAATCCCTAGCTCTGCTGTCCATGTTCCTCGGATTCCACGGGATACGGGCACTCTCTGCAAGCTGTGAGGGATCTTCTGTTCTCAAGGGGATTAGCCACTGGGTTTTTCTAACCCAAGCCATGGTTTAGTGGAAACTCTGAGTGACCTGATCAGGTAAAGCCTGGAATAAAAGCGTGCGGGCCGCAGCCTACCCCAGCTGAGAGGCAGGACCTCAAGCAAACACAGCCCGCCTCGAGGACTGACTTCTCCCTTTATTCATCTTGACTGCTAATAATTCTGAAGCATTCCTTTCCATCGCGGCGAGAAAGAAAACATGAGTTGATACGGCATCCCTGAGCCCAGACAAGCAGGCTTTTCTTCCTGGGGACCGGTTCAAAGGGCGAAGGTCAAGAAAATATATGTAAACTCTGGAAACAAGCTCTCGCCGCGGAGGGACTATACAAAGGGCTGGAGTGAATTGCTCTTGGAAAAATGTTTACCTTCGCTGATCTCCACTCAGTCGTTAAGCCCTCTCATTTTAATTAAACTTTAATCGCACTCTTTCATGAGACGGAGGGGAGGAGGGGAGGGGGAGGGGTGTGTGAGGATGTCTGGGGATGGGGGGGGATACTTTCCACTTCATTTTAAACGTCCTTTAAAGCCCTGGGTGGGTGCCCACTGACTTTAGTGGTGCGGTTGGGGAGTTGGCCTATTGTTGGCGGGGAAAAGGCGCAGGAGGAGTTTAATAACTTTGACATGAATTCACAGTTCAACTCCCAGCCTTCTTCTTCTTCTTGCGTATGGCGTGCACAGCCTAAAGTTGTAAGACAACTTGTTCTATTTGATCTTATTTGATTGTGCACGCCGGGTTGATTGCATTCGTCGAAACAGGGCGGACCACGTGAAGGTTGCAATCTCACACCCAAACTCCCAGCCTGTGACGCCTGAACCATCCCACCAATGCTCCCAGCCACGGCTCACGGGGCACGGAGCAGCCTCTGACACCCAGAGGTTCCCGCGCACCAGAGGAGATCGCGGGTGACCAGAGCCTTGCGGAGTTTGTCCCTGATCATCCACTCACTGGCTGGAGAGAGACGAGGTACTTAATAGAAGAAAATGCTGGAAATGCTCAGCAGGGTAGGCATCGCCATGGGAGAGAGAAACAGAATTAACATTTTGGGGCTGGAAACCGTGGGTGGCACAGAGGCAATAGTATTTACAATAGAAAATTAACTCTAAATGTGGGGCAGCACAGTGCCACAGCGGTAGAGTTGCCTCCTCACTGCACCAGAGACCTAATCCTGACAACAGATGCTGTTTCACAGCTCCACTGAACTAGGTTCAATCCTGACCTCAGGTGCTATCCGTGTGGAGTTTGCATGTTCTTCATGTCACCACGTGGGATCTTCACAGAGCTCCGTTTGGTGGAATCCGGAGGGAGTTATATAGAGTCACAGTGAGATACAGCAGAGATACAGACTCTTCAGCCCGCTAATCACCCATTTGCATTAATCCTGCATTAATCTCACATTCTCATCAGCCCCCCCCTCCCCCCTCACCTCCCCAGATTCTACCACACAAGGCAATAAATGTCACCAATTAACCCGCTTCTTTGGGATGTCGAAAGAAACCAGAGCACTTGGGAGAAACCGTCACAGTCACAGGGCGAACGTGCAAACTCCACAAAGAAGTGGAGCGGGGTTAATGCTTCCTCTGTTACCCTCCTCCTCCAACCCTTTCTTCCCCTCCATCAATGAGTTGCCCCCGGCAACCAAACATCTGGCATTCATCCCACTGTTTCCCAGGTAACCCTCACAACTGGAGGACACCTCACCGTTTCCAAGGCAACCAGGCAGCTGTTTGCTCCTTGATTTTTGGTCACTTTGTGAAATCTTTCCTCAGGCTGAGAATAACTAAAGGGAGAGTTGCTGTCGGCACATGCATTGGAGTATGCACATGCATTGGACATGCATTCACCGACGTGTGCCTACATTTGTAGGATTGTACTTATTTTTGTAAACTTCATGCCTCTACTGCTGCCTGGAATTCTTCAGAAGAGTTACACTACAAGGGGGAAGTTTTCTGCACAGCAATGTTCCATTGCTAGTTCTTGCAGCTGCAATTAGGCAGCCTTTCAGCTGTGACTTGCTCTTAAAGGGACATTCCATATTGCCAGCAGCACTCCACCAGCAAGTTGGTGTCTCCAAAACTGATGCGGTGATAATGGGGATGGGGAGGGGTTGGTAGGCTGGGGGGGACCTGGATAGACTTTAAAGATCAATGTCCACTGAAAAATGGTCTACGTTCAGGTGGGGAAGGTGGGGAAGGTGGGGTGTGGGGTGTGTGGAGGGGGGGCTGCAGAGACCAAGCACCTGGGTGAACTGCTTGCAGGGTGGACTACTGTGTGACACTGCAGGCTGTCCTCTAGTGAAGTCTCTCCCAGGCTGCTCTGCCTGCTGTTATGGGCCGATGGAAGAGTAGAAAAGACTCCTCTCCTTGAGTTTGGATGATGTCCTTCATGCAGCAGGAAGCAACAAACTGCGAGACGCACCAGAGATCGGCTGGCAGCAACATGGATACTGGTATGTTTAAAGTGGGGATTGATTAGTAAGGATATCAAAGGTTACAGGGGAAGGCTGGAGAATGATGTTATGATGGAAAAATGGACCACCAGAGATCCCAGTTTGACCCTGACTAGGGGGTGCATCTGGACGGAGTTTGTATGTTCTCTCTGTGACCTGCTTGGGTTTCCTTCGGGTGTTCCAGTTTCCTCCCACATTCCAAAGACATGCAGGCTTGTAGGTTGCTATCTTTTGCAAATTGCCCCTAGTGTGTAGGACGCGAAACTGGGATAACATAGATATGGTACGGGTGATCGTTGCTCAGTGTGGACTTGGTGGGCCAAAAGGCCCGTTTCCACGCTGTACCTTGAAACTAAACTAAACTGAAGTAAAGTAAATGTGTAGGAAGAAATTGCAGATGCTGGTTTATACTGAAGATAGACATAAATTGCTGGACTAAATGCTGTTTTGGGTTGGAAGAAGTGTTCCGACCCAAAACGTCACCATCTTTTTTCTCCAGAGATGCTGCCTGACCCGCTGAATTAGCCCATCACTTTAGACTAAACAAAACTAAACTAAACTTCAGCCAGTGGTAAAAGACTTGCAAATTTACCTCGTTTTTGCTACGTCAAATGGGCACTTCTATTCACCCACTAGTTCTCCCCAAATCGCCAGCAGTGAGCTCATTGCCTTAGTCATATCCTGGCGTAGCAAAATCAAGGTAAATTCGCAAGTCTTTTGCCACTGGCTGAAACTTAGCCTGGGCCAACATCACTCATGGTGCAGAGGTGCTCGAAAACCCATCAGACCAGGCGGTGTCCATAGAGAGAGAGGGACAGAGTCAGTGCAGACACAAGGAATGACACAAGGAACAGAGTCGATGTTTCAGGTCAAAGACCCTAGAGCAGATTGGGAAGGAGAGAAAACAAGTTGGTATTACAATGCAGAGCTGGATACAGCAATGAGATCTGCCGTTCTTTCATTTCCAATCCCTCAAACTATTTACCTCGTTTTTCATTGTGAGATGTTGCTGTACATACATTTGCTGCTTCACGCACAATTGACTGCATTCCAGAGTTGCTTTATCAGTTGTAAAGTGCCTAAGGATGTCCCAGGGTTGTGAAAGGTGTAATGGAAATGCAAGCCTCTTCTATTTTATCCAGACAGTTTTAAAATTATAGTTTATTTTTGGCATTGGCATTGTTTTTTGTCTATTATTTCAGCGTGCGGTGAGATACAGTGAATAACTTTGTTTGAGTGCTATCCAATCAAATCATACAATACATGAAAACAATCAAACCATACACAAGTACAATAGGTAGTGCAAAGAGAAAAATGCCAGAGTGGGGCAGAATATTGTGTTACAGCGTTATAGTGTTACAGTGACAGAGAAAAGTTACAGAGGATAATGTGTAGGAGGGAACTGCAGATGTCCTAATTTATATCAAAGATAGACACAAAGTGCTGGAGTAACTCAGCAGGTCAGACAGCATCTCTGGAGAAAAATAATAGATGATGTTTCAGGTCGGGACCCTTCTTCAGACTAAGACAGTTACAGAGGTTAACTTTCCTCCTCATCCTGTAATTTGGCTCTGAAGATACACAGTCTCTGACCATCCACGGTCCCCGCTCGCAGCTCGCCCGTAGCCCGCTCGCCGTGGGCCCCGTAGCCCGCTCGCTCGTGGCTCGCCTGCAGCACGCCCTGCTCACCTCCTCCTAACGACCACTAGGGGTGCCGTATGATGGCAGCCCCCCACCCGCCAGCAGTCTGTTTGTTTTTTCATCTTTTTTTTATTTTAATGTTTAATGTTTAATGTTTAAAAGTTTGTTTTAATGTTCTCCGGTTTGTCTTGTGTGTGGGAGGGGGAGGGGAGGGGGTCAGGGAAAACTTTTTTCAGGTTCTCACTTTGCCGGAGATGCGATTGATTTTCGCATCACATTCTCCGGGCGCTCTGCGGCCTTCCATCGATGGAACTGGAGGCCTCCTTGGACTGTCGTGAGCCCCACCGCGTGGCGCGGACTTAACACCGGAGCTGATCCCTTGCCTGGGATCGCTCCAACCACGGTCTGCGGACTTTACTATCAAGAGCTCGCAGTCTTGGGAGAGGCCGAGTCGGGAGCTCCAATGGCGCAGAAGGTTCGACAAGCCCCGACGCAACGTTCGATCGTCCAGCGCGGGGGAGCTGACATCCCCCCCGATGCAGGAGCTTGATCGTCTCGACGCGGAGGGCCCAAACGCCGCCAGCTACGGGAGTCAAGATGATCCCGTCAACTGAGGGCCCCAGACCGCGGGGGAACAAAGGGAAGAGACTTGATTTTGCCTTCAATCACAGTGAGGAATGTGTAGAAATCACTGTGGTGGATGTTCATGTTAAAGTGTATTTTGTGTGTTCTGTTGCTTTTTATTTGTATGACAGACTTGGCAAATGAAATTCCTCATGTTGCAAAACATACTTGGCTAATAAAGTACCTGTACTATTCTATTATTATTCTGAATTTACAGCCCAATGTATTTAAGAATCATACATACAGGGTGGCTGTTAGAGAGTGGCACACTGGCACACTGACACACCTTTCCTGTAGAGTGCTTCCAGCATTTTCTGTTTTCTATTTCAGATTCTTAGCACGTACAGGCTTTACATTTCTATAGTACCTTGGATGCTTGGGACATTGCGTTTCCATGTCCTATCATTTAGAAGGAGAGTTGACATTTAGACAGGTAGGGGAATAGGATAGTGGAATTCATTGCCACAGAAGGCTATGGTGGCCATGTCAATGGATATTTTTAAGGCGGAGATGGCTAGATGCATAGTATGACACTAAGACTCTATGGGTCCAGACACTGGAAAGTGATATGAAAAGTTATTTTAGTTCATCAGATCCAGGTAAGGGAGGTGAGTGGAGGAGTGACCTGGAGATCCAGTCTTCTGTTGTTCTGGTTTCCATAAAGAAACTGCATAAATTAGCCAGGCCTAGACTTCCACCTGCAGTTAGTTCTGTTAGAGGCACACAATCACACATTTAGCATCTTGCACTCTGGCCTGTAAACTCATTCTATGCCAGTTGATATCAATGGAACAGATGTCTGGAACAGTGTATTGTGCATTGGTGCTGCTAAAGTAGCACGTTTAGCATTACTGACATTTCTAAAACATTTCCCCAGTTTGTAACATTAATAGTTGCCAGCATCTCTAAAATAACACCCACTGACATACCTTGGGTAAAAATTAGCCACAGGACGAAGGAAAAACAAATTTACCTTGCACCTTTCACAAACCCAAGATGTCTCTAAGCCGGTCTATTAGGCTTTGATGTAAAGTGTGAAGCATCAAATACCATAGGCACCACCTTGTAGCAATGTTCATTGAGGGGTATTGTTCAACCAAGGACCCTGCCAAAATCTCTCTGTTCGGTCCAGAATTAGCAGATATTTTTGACCTTGCTCATTCATCAGGAAACTGCTAAAACAGGCTTTCTGCAACATATTTGACAAACTGCTCAGTGAACCAAAGTGAATAGCAATGGTAGAGTGAGGGATAAGTTAGGCCATTACATTATTGGCCGTGATGGTGGATGGGTTCGTAAGACATAGGAGTAAAATTAGGCCTTTCGGCCCATCAAGCCTACTCCTCCATTCCATCATGGCTGATCTGTCTTTCCCCCTTAACCCTGTTCTATGTCTTCTCCCCATAACTTTTGACTTCCTTACTACTTGGAAGGCACAGTGGCAGAGCGGTAGAGTTGCTGCCCTACAACACCACGGACCCGGGTTTGATCCTGACTGCGGGTGTTGTCTGTATGGCGTTTGTACATTCTCCCTGTGATCCAGCTCACGGAACTGGTTCTCTGTGCATCCCTCTGCACCAGCCACCGTGCATTCTAAAGGATGATTCTGCCACTGCATCATGGATAACCGGTTTACAGCAGCCAGATCCGCTCTGTCCCACTTAGCATGTTAATAACACAATGCAACATGATAAAGGGAGGTCATAGAATCATGGAAACTGACCCATCGGCCCATGCCAACCATCAAGCACTCATTTACACTAATCTTATCTTAATCCCATTTCATTCTGCCCACATTCCCATCAAATCCAATCAAATCCCTGTAGATGTAACCGCGTACCTACGCACACACAGAACACAAACAGCGGCCAATTAACTGACCAACTGCACATCTTTGGGATGAGGGGGGAAGCCGGCGCACTGGAAGGAAACCAATGTTGACAGAGCGTGCAAACTCCACGCAAAAAACAGTGATCCACCACATGGGGCTTCCTTCTCTATGTCCAGCTCCATGACCAATATAAAGGTCATCAGTGCCGGCTCTGGTTTGTTCTCTACATTTTCATACCTCTAGTTTCCCTCTTGAATCGCTGTTTGAAGAAAGGTCTCGACATGAAACATCACCTTTTGCTTTTCTCCAGATGCTGCCTGACTCGCTGAGTTACTCCAGTACTTTGTGTCCATCAGCACCTAACAAAGTAGCTGCCTGAAGTCAGCT